>NW_019416620.1:55099-142448 GCF_000390285.2 Anoplophora glabripennis | reverse complement strand
CTTCATATAAAAAATTTCTAATAAAATATTGCAATGGGGTTGACTGATTCACTCCTTTATAAAATACGCCAATGATCGAACAAATATTAAAAAGTTGTCTCTTTATTAGTAGGATGCTCATACCAAGTTTCGTGTCTCTAGCGTTCCCCATGTTAAAGAAATAAATTAAAATGTGAATTTCAATCCCCTCCTCTAAGAGGGTATATCGCCTAAGGGGTGCAACTTTCATATAAGGTATTTTTACTTCAATCCTCTTATTTTTGGCTCTACAGTCACTGGTACCATTTTTGCTACCTCATTCCTATACACCCTGTATAGGAGCTATTTGCGCATAAGAGGTTTACAAAAACACGGTTTTATGATTATAATTAGTAAACAGTAGGATTTATTAAATGATAAAATGAATTAAAACCAATTAATTGCATCTACAAACTAAAAGCCGGTCTAAACGCCACATTATTCTACATCTAGTGTGTAATTTTACATAAGATTACATTTTATGAGTGTAGTAATATGCCAACTTTGTTTGAAGAACACTACTCAATCGCAGGTCCAATTTATTGGAATTTATTAAAAATGCATTTAAAATTCTATTGTGGAGCACCGAAACCTCACTGGTATTAGTATTCCATCAACTGAAATCTCCATGGAATCCAAATGAAAGGTTACAAAATTGTTTCCTCTTTACATTATGCCTCCCAACACCATTCGCCCCGTTATTAATAAATTTGCGTAAATTACACCAATTACTTTCTCCAGTCACACGACTACTAATAAATCCACTAAAAGGAAAAAAACTGGCTTGAATCAATTACAACACTCCAAATAATTACTTTTTGTGCCACCTCTTCCGGAAAAAGACGGCGTAATTAATCGAATACAATTTATTAAAGCCGGCCTGCTATCGGTGGAACTTTTTTCGTTCGTTACCAATTTCATGTCTACATTCGTCCGCATTTAATATTTAACGAGCACGTCAAGTGTACATAAATGTATATCACGTGTGCCATGTGCCAAGGCCAGAGAAAGAGCATTTGGCCGACCTAGGGAATGGGGACCCAATCGATAATCCATCAGGTAGGTAACACCAAAATGTGGAAAAAAACTATTTTTCTGCAGCCTTTTCCAATACAACGACTTTTCCGACATTTTTTACTTATTTTATCGATAATGTAATAATATATAGGGTGTTCCCTTTAACATTACGAAGTTGATAGATACTTCCGGTATAACTAGAAGTGCTGCAACAATGGCATTATTTTATTTACACAGAGCACCCCTAAATTTTCAAAATTCAAATCAAAGTAGTCCCTGAAATACACTAATGGGCCGTCACCGTAAGACAACATGTATAACTGCCCCTGCCTTGTCTTTTATACGACTTTTTTAATTTTTAGAGAGCTTAGGGATAAAATTTTTGTAGGTTTTATAATCCATCTAAAAGATTTGATGCAGTCAACACATCCCAACACATCAATACAAAAACGTATTCAATCAAACCAAACCAAATTTTGGAAGGATGGATTTGTGGAATACTTTTCCATGACAAAAAAATTGGGAAACGGTGATCCCTAACAAAAGGAAACTGATGGTTTGCATATTCTCAACCTATTTTTTTTCAAATCTATTAAAAAAAACATAGAAATATCAGGAAATCTTTTGGGTCAAAATTTAGTGTCCATCCTGTTTTGGTCATTCTGAACATATTTGGAATCTTTATTAGCTTCTTCTAAAAACAGAAATGGTCTGATGATTTTTTTTATTAAAAGATTGATTTTGATATCACTGCCTTACGATTTCCGCTCATCTGAATTTGCTGGTTTACATATTATGCTGTGACTGCTGTAGAATATATAAAATAGACACTACGCAAGCATGAGCCAAAATGCCTAGCTGTGTGTAGATGGAAATTTACTTACAATACACTCACATATAGTCTGTATCAGCCAAATGGAATAAATTCAGTAATAAATAAATGAGGACACGTCGATTGGTATTTTTAGTTGCACATTTTTTTCAACAAAAACTTTTTATACTGGGTGTGTCATGTAACAGTGGTCAATACCAGCATTCTTATTTTAAATGTAACACATTAAAAAAAGAAAATTATTTGATTACAGAAATTCGCTACAACACACTCAATACTTATTTCCCACTTAGCTCTTGATAATAAGAAAGTAAGCAAAAATCATTTCAGCGTTCCTTGAAATAAAAAATATATAAATAGCTTAGTTTACTTTTGTTTAAAACGCCTGGCCTTAGCAACGTGTTGTCTGCCTGCATGACAGTAGTTGTCAAGTGTTATAGTCGTTTGAATTTCTTTAACTGCATATCAGAAAAACGGTTTATTTAATAGAAATGCACAAAATAATAATTCTACAATAATAATTCGCGAGTTGGGACATGTAAAGCAGATAAAAAAAGCAGCTGCCAAAGCAATAAGTGATGATAACAAATTGGATATTATGCTTGCGTTTGAGGAAAACCCACATACTTTTAGTAAAAAAGCAGCCCCATTGTTCGATGTTAGCCATTCATCGATTATTCGAATATTAAAAGAAAATAAAATGCATCCCTATAAAATGAAACCAACTCAGGAGCTCATGGAAGGCGATTTTGATAGGAGAACGTATTTTTAGGAACAAGTGATAGCAATATTAGATAGATAACAATGTGATCCAATTAGAACATGTTTTGTTTTCTGATGAGTGCACCTTTACACTTCACGATCATGCTAATCGTCAAAATTGCCGCTATTGGTCTAGAGAAAATCCTCACTGGATTACAGAACATACGCAATACCCTGAAAACGTTAATGTTTGGGCAGGGATTGTTAGAGATCATATCATGGGCCCCTTTTTCATTGATGGCAATTTGAATGACGATAATTATTTAGCACTGCTCCAAAATAATGTCGTGCCACCTTTGACAAACTTATATCCTGATTCCAGAGAATATGATATGGTTTCAACAAATTGGAGCACCGCTCTATTACCAAATCAATGTCTGGTTGTACCTCAACCGAATATTTCCAAATTGGTGGATATGGAGGCGAGGATCGATGGCATGGCCAGCACAACTCCCTTATCTGACACCATTAGACTTGTTCTTATGGGGATATGTCAAGAGTATTGTATACAAAACTAAACCCCTCGACTTCGCTGACTTAAGACGAATAACACTTGCGATTAGATCGGTCACGCCTGAGATGTCGAGTAACGTTATAAGAAATTTCTATTTAAGGTTAAGATGTTGCTAAAACGTTCGCGGCAAGCATATTGAACATCTACATTGACATAGTTTTTTTTTTTGCTTTTTTACATTATCAATAAACAAACAGTATTACTTATTAGTTTTTGAGTGTCTTGTAGGGAGTTTCTGTAATGAAATCATTTTCTTTTTTTTAATGTTAATTTTTGCAATAAATCTGAAAACACTTAATATTTCCGAAACAGTTGAAGATAGGTATGGGACATTGTACATGAAATACGTCTAGAATTTTCTGAAGAATCCAAAAATTTAATAATATACAGGGTGTTGCACTTCAAATAAGAAAGTTGGTATTAGCCACTGTTACATGGCACACCCTGTATAAAAAGTTTTTGTTGAAAAAAATGCGCAACTAAAAATACCAATCGACGTGTCCGAGCGTTTTTTCGAACACGCTACCATTTATCTATTATCGGATTTATTCCATCTGGCTGATACACACTGTATATTCGCCAGTGCCAGCGGATCGAACCTCGAGATGAAAACATTTCTGCGTAAAGATCACCGCGTCGAACTTTTAGGTCACCGATAGCGGAGACGCACGTCGTGACACAACACTGCGCTCCGTACAACAAATCAGGTCAATAAAAACAATCTAATCTACTTGACATGAAATTTTAACCTTAACTTTCTATGAAACGCCGCCGCAATGAATAAACAAGTGGCCGCGGGCGGCGTTTCGCGCAAAGTTGCGGCGATCTTTTGTTCTGTTTGGTAATTTAACGACGGCTATGGCGAAGGTGTGTCGTGTTTTATTTTCCAAAGTGGAGAATTACTGGAAACAGAAACGCGGCGATCCCGGGACGCGGTAGTTTACACATTTCGTAGGTCGTTTAGCCGCTGCTATATCTAAGTTTAACAGAACGGTTTTATTAGCGATACGGAGAACGCAGGGAACACAAAAGCTATTATGCAGCAAAGTTGAAAAATAGAACAGAATAACTGTTGAGTTTAATATTAATTAACAGATCAATGTAATCATCGTCAAATTCAGTATCACACCCTGATATCGACGGTTCTATTACACCTCTTTAGAATAATTAATTATATTTATAAATAACAATGATACGAGATTAAAAACTAGAATGTTTAACTTAAGACTTGTTATTAGGTATTTATAGCATCTATAGTACCAAAAGGTGGTGTAAATTTATAATACGATTTTTTCAAACACTTCATTGCAATAGAACAAAGTGTCAACTGTTTTGTAAACAAACAAGACAGATAGATTTAAATACGTTTATGCCGGTCCACTTTGTTGCTTTTTGTTGTTATTCCATTGAATTATTCTAATTAATTTAAGGCCTTAAGACCTTAAATTGTTTTATAATTTAATGGGAACGGCTCCCTCAAAAGTTATAAAATAATTTATAACGTTACATCGCCACATATTCTGATGAAGATACTACCAAAAGCACTTCGGAATATCCCAAACCTACGAGCGGAAAAATCGCTTTTTTACTCAAATAAACACATCGCCAACGGATTCATCCGTTTATCTATACGTTTTAATATGCGGCACGAATTTCATGCTAATTAATTCCATGAAATCATAAATGTAATCCGGTCAAAGTGAAACACTTGTTTTTGCAAATTCGCCATGTTGTATATACAACGTAGACTAATCCCGATTCGGTTCATGTTACAAATAGATCGATACGTATTTATCCGCATATTCATTAAACTGATTTTGCAAAGGTTATTATTACCGATAGGCATTAGGTATTAAAGCAATCCATATATTCGACTTTGTTTACAGATGTAGCCAATAGAGAAGCTCGGGATTACAGAATACATGTTTGTCCGGCGACGGCCGATTCGTCATTGGGAATTATTAAAATAAATTGTAGCTCATCGGCTGGAACCGTTTCAAGTTTTGTAATTACAGGAAGTTACGGCCATGTTGGAACGTTTGGCGATACGGGAATGAAGTGGTTTACGGCACATTTGCAACGTTTCCGCTTAAAATGATTTTCTCTATGCTTCTCTAAAGTTGAGTTTGGAATTGCTCTGTGGTAGCAAATAAAATTAAAAATCGCCCTTCGTTAAGGGCTTCTCGAGAGAGAAGGGGGAGAGGAGAAGAATGGGAGGTAGGGGAGGAAGAGAAAGTGAAAGAGAGGGAAAGAGGAGAAGGGTTAAAAGAGGGGAAATATAGAGGGGGAGAGGGGAGGGGGGAGAGCGAGAGAGAGAGAGAGAGAAGGGGAGGATGAGAGGAGGGGAGGAGGAGGGGAGGAGAGGGGAGGAGGGGAATAGAGAGGGGAAGAGGGAAAAGAGAGAAGGGGAGACATAATATTTTTTAGCATATACTAAAATTGATCAAATGAACTTCATGTAATATCTATTTATTTTAGGTATAACGAAAATTGTTTTAAAGAGAATGTTGTAACAAAAGCTACGAAACATTGACTTGACGAAACGTGATTTAAATAAATAAATAAAGAAAGAAGAAAAATTGTAATAAAGATGTTGTAGATGTGGAATAAGAAAAACTACGTTAAAAAGAAGCAGACATTTTTAAAAATTCTGTGCGAGTCGTATAAAATTGTATTAAAATTGCAAATATTCACCTACAGGGTGATACATTTGCGGTCAAACTAAAATTGCGCTGATATTTTTCGAGATACAAAAAAATAAAAGAGGTTTTAAAATACTTCCAAATATAGACCAGGGATATGATTAAAATAACTGATCTGGCGATGATTGTTGAGTAGCCGGGGATCTGTAAAGTTTTTCATACAATTTGGGTGAATTTTAGTATAATATGTGTTAAACCCACACACCATCAGATGAAGTTTTTTAATAATTAACAATAAAAGGTCTAAAATAACCCAAAATATCACTTTTTTGCCTACCAGAAAAAAACGATAATTTTGATTGTTACAATGCGAAAGTAACCAGCTTGTAGGGAATAAAAAAACCTTTAAAACAGCGGTTTTTAAAATCCGATACGATAATTTGTTGCTCGAGAAATTGCAAAAAACTGTCAAAATTGGATTATTAGTAAATAAACAATAAGTTTTGCAAAAATCAACCAACGACTTTGATATTGCATAAATAGTTGGCTTTTATAGTCCTTAATATGTGATTAAAATTTCAGATCGATTCATCCAATAGTTTTTGCAAAATTCTAAATGTTTATCCCAGAGGCATTATTTTTGCAATAATTTGATACGCAAAATGACCAAGATATTTTAATTCTGCGGGTGTCGTATGAAAGAAAGACTTCTTTTATTGTAAGACATTATTTTATTGCAAAAAAATTGTTTTTTACCACTGCAAAAACGTACCACAAAAACACTGATTTTTGTCTTATAAACAATTAGAATAAATTTGTTGCTATTATATTTAGAGAGATTATTTTTCTATATTCGTAAAGCTGGTATTTTTACACAATTTAAAAAAAAAAGTTGCTCTAACTTGATTTGTGTCAAAGTTAGACACTTTTTTAAAAAATCACAGCTACTTTGTTTATAACAATTAAGACTTCTAATAAGTGCCATTTCGAAGATAAAAAGCTAAAGTTTCTATGTGAAATTTTTGAGGACGATAGCTTTGTAACAGCATCTCTGAGAATATTCCAAATAATGACTTCGATACAGGATGACTGTGAGTCAGTGGAGGGGGGACCTAAAAATCCACGAGCAAATTAGCAAGTTATATCTCTGGAACTTGTTGACCGATTTTGATGTTTTTTTTTTCAATTTGGGGTACCTTCTTGCGTACATCACAAATATGCATTTTATTAATAAAAATTTAAATTAATCCACTAATTTGTTTACACATTAACAAAAATTTTTTTTTTGCAAAATATCTTTTGTAATTTTTTTGTAATAAATTTTTTAATAAATTAATATTGCAATTAACTAAGTATTTTGTTCAAACTTTTACCAAAAAAAAAAAAAAAAACAAAATCTAAATTATCAACATTTTCGGAGTTATTTTGACGGGAAGTTATAGATATAGGGTCAATTTTTTTCTTATTAATAAATTAACATTTAAATAATTGAATAATTTGTTTAACTACTCAACAGTCACGGCATTGCCCTCATATCCCTGGTCTAATATACAAAGTGACGTGTGCCAGCGTGGCGGTCATAAAATTATTATTTTTTAAAAAATTTGTCATAAAATTCTGCAGAAATCATGGTCTGTAAATATTTATAATAATTTTCAAGTGATAATAGTTAGAACCAAAATAATTAACAGTGTAAAACAACTGTTATCCAACCACTCCACATCTACAAGACATTTGTACAGGGTGTTTTCTATAGACATGCTAAGTTTACGACTTCAGAAATCATTTTCTTCAATTATTCAATAGATTGTATTTCAGGAATCTCACTTTGTACATTTTTTTAATTTTTTTTAATTTTATTTAATTTTTAACGATGTATTTCTAGGTAATTATGGAGAATATTTTATTTTTTATAAAAATTCCTGAAAAGGCAATAATAACAAAGAATTTGTATTTTGCCATACTAATAAATCTAGATAGATTATTCTTCATTATTATTTCCTATAACTCAAACAATATCTCGCGTTCTAATACGCAATTTATATTATACCTAANCCTGCATTTTCTCACGCCCCTGTAGCAAATTTTGAAATGTATTTTATGAGACTTATTAAGCACGTCAAGGTTAATATCTCACCAAAATTTCGTGACTTAATGTCGAGCCGTTTGGATGTTACGCATTAAAAACTGTTTCCGAGGTTACTCCTTTAGGAGAGCGTAGCTCCCTTAGGAGCCGCCACTGACAAAAATTGTACTAAAGTTTTCGTCATTTTTCGACTTGTTTTACAAGCTCAGAAATTTTGAATACTTATTTCAGTTACACCTTGTATAAAGCTAGTCAATTTTGACAGAATAATTTGATATACCTACATATAATGAATATATAATAATTATTTCTCGTATACGTTAATTAACTTCATATATTATATTTTACGTACATAGAAACGAAATTTTCAACCGTAAAGTCCTGAGGCTGTCGTGATAAAGACGAAACGTCGACGATGTGTAATAGTATGGGTTTTAACACCAGTTTTTTGTTGTTTTTTTATTGCTATTTTAAATTAAAATAAAATGTAGGTACTAGTACTGTAATTGTTGTAAACCTATTTTTGGGCAATTTTCTCCAGTGCCTAGCACATTCTCTATACTGAACTAGAGTATTTTTTGTCTTTTGAAATTCTCTTTCAGAAAAATATATTCTCTCATGAGTTTGTTGCACTCGATTGACAATGTTTTCTGTAACGTTTTCGAGAAAGCCACTTCTATCACTGTTTTCAGACGGGATTTGTGAAAGAAACACATATTCCACGCAAAGGATGTAGTTCATTCAAATGTATTATGTAAAAAGTATGTACTTAAATTTAATCCAATTAAAATGCCTAACCCACTTACTTGTCAATTAGTGTAGCATAATTTTTCAGCACACTTTCGCAAACGTTATTACTTTACTTTTACTACAACGAAAGGCAAGGTGATATCGCGCAACTCGCCGATTTGCATTTTTAGAAAGAACATTCAACTGGCGCAATCACATCCATAAAAGACACACTTTCTTCCCTTAGCACCTGTACTATGAAAATGGGAGAGGAATTTTAAAATTGTAATGGAACATACCTTCAAACAGCCCAGACTGCACTGTCAAAAGATCGACCCTCGTTGAAAGTTTGCGAATTAAATTAATTAAAATTTTTATGAAAGCTAGTAAAAAATTCCGGGAATCCAGAAGTTTTATTATAAGTAAGAGTTAAGAGTAATAAAAACAGGACGTGAAATATTAAATATTATTCTCGGAAACACGGCGAATAACACGGATAACATCTTCCTTTAAATTAAGATATTAAAGTCCGACGGTTATGAAAATGTTACCACTTCATAACGTATCACTTTTAAAGATGTATATTTTTGCAGAAGAATACTTTTGTAGACAGATGCTATCTAGTGGAAAGCTAACGTTCACTAGGCATCACAGGTACCTGATTTAACAAGGCCCTGTAATTTTGAAATCAATTCGATAGGTCGGTCAGTTATTAATCTTCTCACAAATCCAACAAGCCTTATATCACGAGTACTTGACTACGATTTGAATACTCATACAACATATATGTATTTGTATTTTAGTACAGTATACTAGTTCTGTGGGAATAATTACAGTTTCGTGAAAAGAAGATCAAATTAAAATTTCAACCAACATTGTTCTTGCTGTAGATGTGAATTTACACAGAGCCTAGAATAGAGTTCACCACTAGCAGAATTTTAGGAAGATATACATGCAGCGGCCGGTATTGCTAAACGATGCTTACGCCTATCTTAGCAACAGAAAATAACAGTTTGGCAATGTTGTCACGCATAAGCACGGATTTATTTTGTACACGTTTCTTTATCAATGCCTATTTTTTGTGTTACTATATTTGCTTACTTAAATGTATGATGTAGGTATTGATAACAAAATGTTATAAAGAATGAAGGAATACCTGTGTAGTCAACTTCAGACGATCTGATATTCTGCAGGGGTGCACAGTTAGATTATTTAATCATAATTTCGTTAATTAGCTACTATTTTGATTTTTTGGTATTGAAAAAATGCAGAAAATACAGTGATCCAAAATTTATCCAAAAAAGAATTTGTATGTACAGGGAACTCTTACAAATAGAACTTTGTAAAAAAAAAACAAATCAAAAAAGGTCAGTTCAAAAACGATTTAAAAATATACTTCTGCACGGAACTGGAAACTGGTCCACTCTAAAATCTGACCTTACAAAGGCGAAGTGTAATAAAAAACGGACAAAAATTTTGCAAGAAAAGAAATAAATAGAATTTTGTAACACCTATTTTTATATAAGCAAATTCAACTGCTTCTGCCGCTGTTATTATTATTATTAATTAATAAAATTAATTTGTGGTTTTACTTAAGACATACCTGATGACCAATGTGTGGAAACACATTTAGACCGGTCATACACAGTTTCTACGAACAAATACAAATGTTGTTTTACTTTACTAACTACTAAAAAACTATTGTAAATACTATCGCAATGACGATAATACTAATTGTAAAATCGAATTTCAATATTCGGAGTAGATGGGGCCACGTGGCTCCCCACGCGAATTGCGTAGAGCGCACAACGTAACTCCAGAGATTACAGTTGTCCAGTGATGTAATGGTGGAAAGTATTACAACTTCAATAATATTTTCTCGAAAACTATAAGGATTTTACTAATTATTTTTTACGATATTGACTCGATTTTCCATGCTACATCTATTCCCAAATTTTGAATGATAGTGTATATTTCCAAATAAACAAATTCATAATGATACTTTAAATAAAAAAGCAATATAATTTTTTTTTAATATTTGATGTCATAATTTTTATACATTTATTTATTATACAAGGTGAATTATTATTAGTACGTCGCCAAATGTAGGTACAGGGTTTTTGTTTGTATTTTGACACTCACTTACAGCTTTAACCGTTAAAGATAGAAAAAAACTTTAAATACAAATGTTGGAGGATTTTTCCTATGTTATCTTTTGAGATTATCAAAATTTTAAAAATAACGTTAAAAATTTGAAAACCAAATACAACACACTTTTTTAAATGAAACACCCCGTATATTATTCATTTATAGGAAACATCTTTTTTCCTTATTAAAATATAATTTTTGAATTCTCCCATTCCAAGGTGATTAATAATTAATTAGGTAAATTCGTATTTTTAATTTTAACTTGATTTTATTTAGCAGTTAACACATTTTCAAACAAAATATAAGTTTCATATAACTCTTCAATTACATAGTTAAATGCATTAAATTAACATACAGGGTGGTACCGTGGTAATAGTCCAAAATTCATGGGTACATTCCCGAATCAAAAATATTGAGATTTAGCCGAACTTACCTTAGTCCAAAGGTTAAAGAGATATAGTGTGTTAAATGTAAAATATTATTTTAGTTTTTTTTTCATTTATTCCTCAACAAATGCAAATATCCTCACAAAATTGGAGTTTGAGGTTCTTTAAGTAAAGGAATTGAAATCTGTTCACATTTTGGAGAAAGTTCATAGAGGGCGCTAGCTGCAGTAGATTGAATGTGTTAAAAACGTCATAACTTTATTATACTTTGGTATCTCATTTTTGGTATCAAATTTTTATTTTCCAACTTTTTTCCACAAAAAAGGTACACTTTATGAAAGTAGCTGTCTAGCGTCGTTTTCGAGAGGCTTTCAAACTTCCAATGCTGTTGAATTTTATTTATACTTTAAAATAAGACAAATAAATGTATTTAAGTTAGACGTGGACATTTTGAGCAATTATTGCCAAAAAGGCATATTTTTTACTAATGTTTACTATTTCACTGCTCCTCACAATTTTCAATTCTAAATAAACCTTTGTTTTTATCATTTCTAAATTATTTTAATTATTTCAACTACATATTAGCTTTGGAAGTTTCAAACCAAATAACTCGAAAACGGTGCGAGACAGCTACTTTCATAAAGCATACCTTTTTTGTGTAAAAAAGTTGGAAAATAAGAATTTGATACCAAATACGAGATACATTAAAGTACAAAAAAGTTATGTCGTTTTCAACATATCCAATCTACGGCAGCTAGTGCCCTCTATGAACTATAACCAAAATGTGACAAATTTCAATTTCTCTACCCAAAGAACCCCAAACCCCAAAATGTTTTGTGGATATTTGCATTTATTAAGAAATAAATGAAAAAAAAACTAAAATAATATTTTACATTTAACACCTTGTATCTTCTTAACTATCAGTTTTTGGATTAAGGCAAGTTCGGTTAAATCACAATATTTTTGCTTGAATCTACCGGTGAATTTTGGCCCATTACCTCGAGACCACCCTGTATATGAGTGCCTAGTCAATATTTGGCAACACTGCCACCTTCGGAACCGCTAGAACGCCATCTATTACCGAGTAGAAGAGTTACTACGTCAGATTTTATTGTTGGATGCCAGCTCAGAAGCCATCCTTTTCGGGTTGCCAATTTCCAGCATTTAACGCGCGGTCTGGTGCGTTAACCATATTATCTGTGGCCTTCATAAATGTTTACAAGCCACGTAACCACCGAGCTTGCCTGTTCCATAAGAAAATGTTGAGATGGTCTGAATAAATAAAAATATATTGGCATAAAAATTATAAACGTCGCACACAAAAACAAGCCTATTCAGAGTCGGCCTATAGCGCCGCAGTCATGTTTCCGTTTTGGGTGCTTTATTTCGACGGCGGGGCCACGGGTCCAATGCTCCCCGTCAGATTATTATGATACATGGATCAGGGCCATTGTGTTACACGAAAAAATACAGAAAGCCCGCCGCCCATACATCACGCGGAGTAATGAGGCATAAGTTTACATTTTAGATACAGCTTTTATTCCGCTCAACACTACTGGTGAAATGAAAAAAACCCGGCTCGGGATAAGACGGGGATTTGCGAAATCGTTTGTTTGCCCATAGGGGAATATACATCACTTATTATGATTAAACACGGAGAAAAGAACGACGTCCACATAAGTCTCGTAATAGTTAGGAAGAATCACAATAAAACAAACCGGCAAAAAAAGTTGGTACATATGAGAAATTGAAGGTACAATTTTTGAGCAATTCACGTAATTTCCTCAAAAACAAAGTTCTTGGAAATTCTTCTATTTTGATTGGATATTATATGTTTGTACAGGGGTAATGTTTGTACAGGGAAGTATAAACGTTCAATGTTTGGTCACGGCCGCTGGGCGCAGGAGTGGTTCGATCGGAGTGATTTTGGTGTCGTGACAATGGGGAGGAAAATAGTAAACTTCTACATTTTGACTATTTTTGTAAGACTCTGATGATGTTTAAATACGGTCTAAGTGAAGTTAGCGTGTAAACTAAGTTTTCCAAGGCACGTACTATGCGGGGCGGCAAATCAATAGTGTTTTCAAAAATTTTTTAATTTCAGATTTGTTTTGTGAATCTCAAGGTAAGTGGTGGAAATTTATACAGGGCAGTATCTTTTGTCATTTGATCGCTTATTAAGATTTTACTTTAACTATATATATAAAGTATCATTAATGTTGTAGATTCGAGAGGCCCAGACGGTTTGTGCAATATTTCAAGATAATTCAATGCTGTGTAATGAAGAAAATGAGAAAGTTATACAACATTTTGTTCATTGCATCGAAACCCATGGGAGGCACGTGCAATATTTAAAGTTTCTTCAAACTATAGTTAAAGCTGAAAATCAGTTTATAAGAAAAAGCCAGGATTTGGTTATGCAAGAAGTAAGTACTCTTTGTTTATTTGGATCGAATATAAATACCTTGCATTTGCCATGGTAAAAACATTTTGATTTGTAGTTAATTAATGCAGGAGAAGACGTGCTCGTGTTTTATAACGATAAGGCTTCGTTTAATCACTTCATAGAAATGATGCGTTCTGAGAGGCATTGTATGGATGAAGGTAGCCCTTTGAAGTATCACGTGGAGTTGGTAAAATTATTAGCTTGTTGTACAATGGGAAAAAATGTGTACACTGAAATCAAATGTCACAGTTTATTACCGTTAGACGATATCGTTGCCATGGTGACTCATCCGGATTGTATTCCTGAAGTCAAGGAGGCGTATGTCGGCTTTTTGAACCACTGTTACATCGATACAGAAGTAGAAATGAAGGAGATCTACACTTCGAGTCACATGTGGACTTTATTTGAAAAATCGTTTTTAGTCGACATGGCCGACATAGCAACCGCACCAACAGACAGAAAACATCCAGACAGGGCACTAGAAAATTATGTTACTAATTGTGTAATGAATATTATTATTACATTTTTTAATAGCCCCTTTTCTGATCAGAGCACTACAGTTCAGGTATGTTTTTTCTCTGGTGATTTTCCAGTTTCCTCCACCTTAACATTGCATGTGCTTCAATTTCATCCTTGTGCTTTCTTTTCTTGAGTAACCTGTCAAAATGGGTAGATGTTAGTGCAAAGTAATTCACGAAATAACGTAGTTGAACTTTCGAGCTATCAATCTTGTAACTTGCTTTTATGGTGTCTTTTTTGTGTATCTTTTCCATTAGAAACATCTGCATGAAGCCAGGGTGTACTGGAGCGACTCTACCATGGATGACTATGATCCGTTCTCAGTTAATATACAACTCAAACAATCTCCATTTTCCACTAATGTAAGTAGATCGCTGATCTCGAAAAATGTTTAACCACATTCGAAACTTATTAAAACCATTTGTTTTATTTTACTTTTTTTTTTTTAGAAATTTTCTCAATATGAATCTAGTTGGTTAGAATATGTATTATGTGTATAAATTTGAGAACAAAGTGCTGAACATTTTGCTACATTTGCTCCCATGTGTATTACGACATAGTTATAAATTTTCTTTACGTATGAGAGATGTCTTTAATGCTAAAAGGCCATATAAACAAATGCTAAAACCTGACCGTTTCATTTGTAAATTTTAAGAAAAACCGTCGGATATCTTTTTCAAATACTAAACGCTATGAAATGCCTTGTTTTTCAATTTATTTAATACTGATTTTTTAACTTATCTCAAATCCGAAGCTTATACAGGATGTAACTTTAAATGGGAGTCACACTTATACGGGGGGCTACCTTTGCCCTTTAGAATTTAGAAATTATATTAAAAAGTATCTAATCTATCAGATTAATAAGTATTTTATAAGTAGTTTACTTTTTATTATGTACATTTTATAAAAAAGCAAAAATATCAATTTCAAAACTTAATTTAGTTTTACTTACAATGTCTATCCATATACGAATATTAGTTAATATTTAATAAAAATTGTTTCTTAAATATGGTCGCCTTAAAATAACATGTCCCAAATTAGTACAAAAGCAAAGAACAAATTGCTTATTTGGTTTAAAAAATATTAATTACATTAAAAATAATTAATTAATTAAATCAAGTAATAATTTGGTGTTCGTTACTTCTGAAATAACTGACTCACTTAAAGTTACATCGTGTACATGTGTAGATGTAGACGTAGATATATATTATAGATATTCTAAAACCAATCGAATTATATTTTTTCTCAAACATTCCTTCAGGTTTATTTAAATGAAAACAAAGTACACAACCACCTTTTACATAACACACATGGGTTGAGCTTTTCGTCAGCTGTTATAATAATGCTTATCTAACTCATATTGCATTATTGTATGGAACTTTAAACAATGGTAAGCTTTCTNTATAATATAATCGTGCATATAAACAACTCAATTTATTAAGATGAACAACAAGAATTATGACTAAGACTGTCAGAGAGAGCCGCGTGCCAAGCGAGTCAACCGACACATGCATTTGCCGCTGCCTCAGAATGCTTTTTTAATTTGTTGCTATTTAATAAATAATGCGTACGCCTATGACGCGCGGCTTAGTTCTGACAGCCCTAATTATGACCAACACAAATACCACCAACACATTTTAGATGGATCTAATTATAGGATACTGTGAGCTTGATTAATTTTTATGAATAATTAACTCAACACAATCTTACAAGTTAAAGTATATGTATAACACTATCATTGTAAAAATTTCAACTTGCGTAATTATGTACGAACTACTTAATAATTCACAGCAGTGAAAAATCTCTACCGGCATGCTAAACACCATATTTACCTAATTCTATATAAAATACACAGCGATCTGATTATTAATATAAGCCACATTAGACCTGACAACTTTATATACTCCTACAAGACACGAGAAATACTCATATACAATAGTGGCGCCCCATAATATAATAATAATTCAGGTTTCTGAATAGCTTACAAAGTACCCTTAATCAAACCTGTAATCTAACGATAAATTGCATTGGTATAAATAGAATTATGGGGATCATTATCTCAAAGGTCAGGCATATTAAAAGATATATCACGGCTGGTTGGCTTTACTCAAATTTTTAGTATCTCGCAAGACTGGAATAGTAGCATTTTTATCGGTACACCGATGCAACTAAGCTTTTTCAGAAATCATTAGTCAAACAGGCGTAAATTTTAAAATTTATGTTTCATACTCAATCTCCTGAAGTTTATCAAATTGAAACAATGTTATTCAGAAAGAAGAGCAAGTATAAACAATTTTTAAATTCATTTATGAATTTTGTAAGTCTTTATGTTATATAGGAAGTGTTTTTCGGATTGAAACTACGAAGCCGTCTCCAACAGTACTATTGCCCCTAAAAAAACCTAGCCCCTCCTGAGAAAACAATCGAATCTCAAAACGGCGGAAAAAATTTGCTATAGTCTGTTTAGAAATGAGAGAGAGTAATAAAAGCTTATTATGTATGCAAATCGTAAATAAATGTAGTACTAGTGCTTATATTCAATATTTTTATATTATGTATTATCGGTATAGGATAAGGTCTACTTTTAACAAAACTTTGTGCGATCGGACTGTACTAAATTGTAGCAGGTAGCTAAAATTTAATTCCCGACAATCCGTCCTTGTCTATGCCGCTTCAATTTCTCGGTCCATTTCTCTTATAAGTAAACAATATAAAAACAGCATTTCAAAACATGAGGCTACTTTAAGCATCATAACCGGGTTAAGAGGGTTTTTAGTAATTCAAATAAAATTATTCAATATTATTATCAAAATATTTATTTAAATTTAATGAATAGACTTTTATTCCACAGAAAAATATATGTATTTTGAAAATTCAAATTATGGTGAGTAAATGTAGTGTTGTATAAATGTACAATAAAGAAAATAAAAAGGTAGGTATATTAAAATTCATCCTCTGAATATTCTGATGAATTATCTTCGTCTCCTAGATTGATAACGATAGGTTCCACAGTAACGTCAATTAAATTATCGAGTTCCCACATTTTCTCCTCTTCTTTTTGTACATGATGTATACATCCTTGCCAGTTATCTGCAGTTACTCGTTCCAAGGAATTTTTTAACAAAATTTTCACGTCACTTAATTTAGACGTCGTATTATTTCGCGCTACATCTCCTTTTACCTGCGCCCAGACTAATTCGATTGGGTTAAGTTCACAGTGATAAGGTGGTAACCGTAGTACCGTTATTTGGCGATTTGTTGCCATTTCATCGATAACATATTTTTTCTGATCTTTATTAAGATTGACAAGTGTCAAAAGTTCCTTTTTCACCATATTTGTTTCAAAAGAAATGTTTTTTCCGGATAACCATTGAATTATATCGGCTTTCCTCCAAGCAGTCGTAGGCGTCCGCTCGGTCTGCCGTGAATGGTAACTGGCATTATCCATGACAATTACAGACCCCGGAAGAATAAGATCCAACATCTGTGTAAAATACTTTTCGAAAACATCTGCGTTCATGTCTTCGTGATAGTCATCTGTATTTTTAGATTCAAATAAAAGTAAACCGCCATCTACAAAACCACTGGCACTACCTATATGTGTCACTATTAATCTTCGCCCTTTACCTGAAGGTGCCTTGAACCCTGTTGAAAGTCCATCCAAAAATGCTTGTCGAAAACTTTTTACATTTTTATCTTGCCATACTTTTGTTACAGTATATCCTTCGTTGACCCAAGTTTCGTCTAGATAATAAATATTCCTCCCTTCGTCACGGAATTTTTTAATTGATCTTAAGTAGGATCTTCGCCAACAAATAATTTCATCTTTATCGATAAGAACTGACTTCCTGTTCTGCTTTTCCCAGCAAAAATTCAACTCTCGTATGACGGCCCACAATTTGCTTCTACTGATTTTGGGCAAATCGTTGTCCTCTGAAAGTTCACTTAAAATTTTGTTTAGCGTTGGTATTTCTTTTTTAAAATAAAATGAGTGTACTTTTCTGCGAATGACATATTTGAAGAAATCATCTATAACAACTTTTGACATTCCTGTAGATGATTTTGGGGGATTTACAGCATCTTGTTCATTTTTTGTTTCCTTTAAAAGTCTGTAGATAGTCGATTATTACCTGAAACGAAATATTACCACGCCCATGGCTGGTTCTTATCTCGGGGTTTTATTACTCTCATTTCCAAACAGACTATAGTTGAATGATATCTTTTGGTAGTCTTTTTTTGGTTTGTATCTTTGAATAAAAAGTTTTATTTCTCTCATAACTTTTTTCTACGTTAACACCCCGCATAACGTAATGCAATTATTTTGTAACTCGCGAAGCCTTCCTCATTCGCTTGCACCAGCCTATATTGGAACAAATCTAGGATGGTTCGGGAGCGCGCACATCAATTCCGCTGCATCCAGATACACATAATAGTGAATAAATGAATAAAATTATAGTAAATACAGAAATGTATTAAACTGAATTTAACCAATCCGGAAACATTGGGAATGCTTCCAATAATGTAGATGGCTCCGGGTGTATTTACCATGCAAATTTAAAATTGCTGGCTGGGCTGTTTTTTATGTTCCCAGATAAACAAAAAAAATATATACTGGCGCTGGCAAATCCAGTACTACTCCAATTCATTTAATTTATAAAGCCTTTCCGGTCTAATTTTTCTAGTGAGCGAAATTAAACTACAATTTCGGTAGTATCTAACGGAGCATGATAAAAACAAAGCAATACAGTTAAATTTCGAATCCTACAAACAGAAAAGTATTCGGAGTGTTCTCATTTTTTATTTCGGTAACTTTCAAAACGGATAAAACTATGAAAAATAATGCGAGTTTGTTTAATAAACTACGTTTTCGAGATACAAGATGCCAAATTTGAACGTTTTTTATTGACTCTTATTTTTAAATATCAATTTGTTATTACTTATAACTATAATGAAGAGACTCGGTCCCAACTTAGCACCTTGAGGAACTACTGATAAGTAAGACTGACTTCAAATAAATTTAAACAAGAAAACTTGAAAAGTTATAAAATGTATTTAAAAAACACACCTAACTAGCTTTTCCCGCCAATTACCAATGTATGGTAATTACAAGAAAAACTATACGCTTTTCCGACTCGACGACGTTTCGAGTCAATAATTCCGCAGCGAATGAAGGATAATACCTAGAATTCCCGGTTATTCTAGCCGCCAATTCGGTCCTATGATGGGACTGACTTTTCTTTGTTTTCATTACCGACAGCATTACGTTCATTAC
The DNA here is from genome assembly GCF_000390285.2 of Anoplophora glabripennis. Lineage (NCBI taxonomy): Eukaryota > Metazoa > Arthropoda > Insecta > Coleoptera > Cerambycidae > Anoplophora > Anoplophora glabripennis. The sequence continues at coordinate 123,077 of NW_019416620.1, read as the reverse complement.
CGAATTCATCAAGTCCCTCGTCTCGTCCGGACGATCTAACGCGCGAGGTCAGGGGGACGCGACGTAAAAACAAGCGACGCATGACATTACGGGAAGGTCTCTAGATCTGCAGCGTTAATGATTACAAAAAGCGGCTGGATGCGGAGAACAAAGGGAACGTGGTCAAAAGTTCAAAAGGAGGCGGTTGGGGCACAGTTAGATGAAACAAGCTCGTGCGGCGATCCCGCGCGATATCGTTCTAGTTGGCCGTACCCTGGTTCTTACGACAATTGATCGTCAATTGTGTGACAGACGCAAGTCACTACCCTAAATTGCTATTTACAATTTTTTTTATTATCGGTTTATAGTGTGGTAAAATAAGTAAAAAGTTATTGTTATATTATTAATTAAATTGGGATTAGTATGGATTTGAAACTAGAGAGCAAGTCTGGAAGGCTGCTGGCGAGGATAGGACCTAGATCTAATAACACATAATATGGGCTTCTATGGTTGTCGTGCGTTGTCTTTGTCTATTTCTATTTCCATCACCCCCCCCAAATGCAGTGGCTAGATTCCAATAATTAAAAACAATAATATATTGAATATCGATTAAAATTTGGTTAAATAAACGAATAGTGAGATAGTTACCTATAATTACTTACGTATCTGTAACGACTGTAACGATACAATATAGATTATGTCAAGCTACTCGTGCGATCGGTGAACCAATTCTATTAATCGAACCCTAAAATATTGTCTCTAAAATAGATCTGTGTAGAAACCACAGTGACAGCTAGTTTATGACCTTAATACAATGATATTTAAATTAAAATTTAAAGAGAATATAAACAATGTCCGAGTAAAAAATTACTCAATAACAGATAAATTTATAGAAAAAGTTAACTCTTAATTGATTTTACATACTTAGAATAGTCAAAAGTCACTCACTTGATAGTTAGCAAAAACTTGGATTTGAGTAAAATTCTCTTTCTTCTGTTGCAACAGTTTCGCTCATAAAATTTTAGTTATACTCACACTCTTTCGGGTGTGGACAGAAATTGATACATTATTGAATAAAACTGAGTGAAATTGAGTGATTTTTTACAGTGTAATAATTGCCGGGTCGGCGCGCCGACCTTGCCTCCTGAAACAAGAAACACTTTGATTCACTGAAAGAAATGAAATTTATCTAACAAAATATCTTTAGTCATTTTATTTTTATTTTATGTTCATGTCTAGGTACATAACTATATTCTAATTTTAATATGTAGTATTAGTAATTTTTTCCTTGCATATGTAAAGTTGTCCCACTATTTTAGTAAATAAGAAAATTATTTAAGAAATTTTAAAACTAAATCTATACACTATTTTTTCTTTCTAATTCATTAAATAAAAAAAATACAGAAATCATCCTGTGCCTAGCGAGCGGCTAACTTCTGGCTTTAGCCTGGATCGGCTTGCCGTACCTATCCCCACTCCCATTCGTCCTTCCCAGTCCACGTTTTAATAGTACGACTGTATTGTTAATTACATATTGGCTTGAAACAGATAAATTGAAAATTTGAACTCTGATGTAATTTTTTAAATAAATCCATTATAACTTATTGTGATAAGTCGTAATTTAGTTTATATATGTTACTTTAAAATATTCTTACTTTGATGTTGTTTACATCGTTTGAATAAGAGAAATATCACTGTCGATGCGTTTTGAGGGTTGCTTTCGGTGTGCAGCAAAATAAAACTCTCTCTCAACGATAAAAATAAAAGTATTTTTATTGAAAACAAAGTTAGTGAAAAAAAGTGTTGTCAGGATGAGTATTCGCTGGACAATCCTCGTGGTGTGGAGTCACTCGTAGGTATAAGTATTTGGTCCTTGGCGACAATCTGCCGTGGTCCTCTTCCGGGAACCATATCCCGTTGTTTCTTGTCGCTTGCAACGGTTAGGCAGTCCGACGTCAGGCTGGCGCTCTTGGCGTAATACTTAAAATGGGTCACTTGCGGACATGTGTACCCATACGAATATACGTACACTATTAGTTTTATCGTTTTACCGGCTGACATATCCGACAATCCCAAAGTGATGTCATGCGCGAAGCGCTAGGGCTTTTATAATCCACGTAGTAATGTCTGGGCAAATCAAAAACAGTATCTAATAGTCTGGCGATATTCGCCAAAATATATAATTTACCGGAGTTATTTGTTCGCATCCTGAAGACGGACGGTTCGAAATCAGTGGCGATTGCAACATCGATCGCGAAGTATCGGCGAGTAGACGGAGAGACAATTGAACGCTGTATTATTCGATTTAACTTGTGTACTTCCGTGTCCGTGCAATTTACTCGAGATATCAGTTCGGAATCATAATTTAATATTTTCGTTGCCGGCTCCGATGCTCCAGTACATCGCATCTGGCTTGTGTTTCAGATCGACAGAGAGAGACTCCAGGGCCGCACTTTGGGGTCGATAACGAAATCCTTAATGAAACAGACTAATAAACTTTGTTACTATTTTTGTAAAGCACTGTGCCAATGAGCTTTGGCATTAGCCTAGTTAAGGTGAAAAATACTAGGGCCAGTACATACTCAAATGACAACTGCGCGCGGCGACGGCGTGTTCGTGGAAGTACAAGAGACTTATTTAGGAGTCAGGAATTCTAAAAATGCAGAATACGTGTTTAGTCTTTTTTAAATTCAGTGCATCGTTAAATTAATCCAAAACAACATACATCATAACAAAATTAAACCACGAATGATACGCACGAAGTAAAAACTATTACACGTTGTGAACTACGGTTTTATATGGAAGAGTGTCTTTAGAGGAGATCGAGCTGTTCGTTGTAGGTATTAGCTTTTACTAAAACCGAAATAGAATTTGTAGTTTTGTGTTTTATTAAGTTTAATTTTATAGTAATGCGTCTATTTCGATGTTTAATGACAAAACGGTGTGTTTGTGTGTCGTCATTGAAAAACTTGAAAATGTGGATTTAGCCCTGCTTAAGACGAGCCGGGAACGGCCCTGGAGTGAGTTCTAGCAAATGGGATATCTTATCCTTAGATTAAAAGAGGCTCTAGTGACGCGAAGACGAGCCCCAATCTAATATCCGGTATATTTCTCCGGTTCTCCCGCCAGCAGTTCAGCAGCCCTGCCGGACTTTTATAAAGTGTAATAACTAAGTTCGGGAACAACTCCGTGCTAGGAGGAAAATGTGTTATTTGATGATGCCGTTAGAAATTGTTTATTGGATTCATGATTTTCTCTTGATGTTCCGGCAACAAAGGCGACGACGTCTTACACGATGCTCCCCTTTATTTGGATATACCCCCATCTTTGGAACTCAATAAAAAGGCCCCCGCGGCCACCAGACGGGCTTAGACGAGCGCGACGTGTTCCGAATTTGGTTTCTGGGAAGGAGATTTTTTCGTGTTTGGATATAGGCGTCCGACAGCTTATAAACAGTACAATTGTCAGACTAAAAAAAAGATTACAGAACACTACCAGTCACTTATGAACCCTTCAGATATACAGGGTGGTTCACAAATAGTGACCAAAAATGAAACCTCATATTCTTTGGTAAATATTAATTATTTATTATTATTTATTATATTATTTATTATTTATTATATTATTTTTCTGGACGTCTATGGATTCCGTAGGATTTAAGAGTTAAATGTTTTTATGCGGTTCCAATTGAGATCGTAACAACTAAATATAACAATAATGATATTGTCGAATCAAAAGTAGAAATGTTTTTCTCATTACTTGAATTCCCGACTACACCAATAATAAATACATAGATAAGCAGGTTTGCATATTAATATGTATTTAAACAAAGTCGACAAAAATGCATTGATAATTTACGGTTAATGAAATGTAATAAAAACAATTAACACAAAACAAATATTTCAATTTATTACTAATACATCATATGAACTTATTACTAAAGATGTTGGGATTTCTCACATAATGAATACAGAACTTTTATTTTTCTGGTTATCACTAAAACGATTCTTTAATAAACCCAATGAATGAATAATACCGTTTTACTAGAACATTTATTATAAATTCCTTCCTTTTCTTTACTACCTTCCTGCTTGTTTGAGAAACTTCTGATTAAAACTTATAAGCATATATTTATGTTTTTCCTTTATTAAAATATTTGTATCAGCTTTAAACAATTTTTCTTTAGAAGATATAAACTTAGCAGGTTAATAAAGTTTAAGGACTAATTCCTTGAGTGATTTTAGTCCAATAAGGTTCGCAAATCGACAAATTTCGAGTTGAAGAAATTTTAAAAATATCCGGTGCGCCGAATTTGTGAGGACTCGATTTCACTGAACTTCTATTCGCAGAAGAATCCAACCTACACAACGACACCAAAATCACTCCGATCGGACCACCCCTGCGCCCAGCGGTCGCGACCCAGCATTTGTTACGTTTTGATTCCTTAATTAATTTTCAATAAATTTTAATCCATATGAACTTGAGAGCCATCGTTCAGCATGTTTAGGGTACGCAGTCCTTCCATATGTCATCTGCCCCCCGTTGCGTTGCGTTATTCGGTGAATTCCTCCGAGCCATCGCCTCCATCAAGAGTCCGGAAGGGGCGGCCAATACGTACGCCAAGATATTCAGGAAGCCGAGTTGAATAGTAGAAACTTGCCCGAGATAACGGCGGTCACGGAAACGGGGGTACCCTGATATTGATTGACAGTTCTATCTGCGGCATGAGAGTACATGGAACTACGCTGGAACTATGTGGGTCTGCACGACAACCAGAGCACGCCCAGATGGCGGCCATTGGCGGCTCCTTCGGACGTTTAAAAGAGGCCGAACGTGCTGTTTTATTCGATTTCCCAGATACCGTCCCTGTTCTCTCGCCTGGGTTAGTCGTTGACGCTTTGATTAACCAAATTTATTTATTTTCAATAACTACACAGCAAACAAAAAAATAGTAATTTTTTGGTTAAAAGTTGGTACAGTTCTATTACATGTTAACCGAAAAATTACTGTGACTTTTTTCCTAAATTCGGCAAAATTGCCTGGAGTACAGGGTGAATCATAATCATAATGTCATTAATTTTAAGAGAAGGTAAAGGAAAAATGAGTAGAATACAAATACGCGATGAAAAAAAATTAAAATCGTATTTCCGCTGAAAAAATTATTTTCAATTCATTATTTAAACCCCTTTCGAGATCGCTCCTGACCGCTAACCCACAAAGGTTTATCGAAAGTGAATCTGGACCTACCGAAGTATTGGGTCATTAACCTAGTTTTTACTGCGTCTTTACACATGAATGAATAAGATATTTTTTTACATTTTACATATTAACAAGTATTATTTATTTGTCAATAAAAACAAATGTATAACAATAATAATTCTTTTCGAATGTTAGGTTATTTTTATAGTTTTTGACTTTCTGATCAAAAGTTGTCATGGGCCTAAAGTGATCCTATGAATAGTTTCAGAGATAAAGATGTGATTTTAGCTGTAGGCCTGAGTAAGCTTCACGAAGTTTCAAGTTGATGGATTCAAAAAAACTGAAGCATGTAATGAATTTTTGGCCAGTAGGTACAATGCTTTTGGGATCGCTTAACCTGAACTCGGGGATAGCTTAGCTATCTAAAATCACCTGGAGGTCAGGTAAAGGTCGTTTCAAGGTCAAACTGAAGAAAAGACTTGCATTGAATTTTGAGCAGTGAGTGTACCTATAGGTTTTTGGGCTCGCAGAATCTGAATCTGGAGATAGCGTAACCATAAAGGTCACATTCAAATCAAGTCAAGATCATTTCAAGGTCAAAGTAAAGGAAAGGCCTTTCACGAATGTTAAACTGTAAGTATGTATGCTTTTGAGGTCGCTGAACCTGAATTAGGGGATAGCTTTGCACTATAAGGTCACCTACGGGGCTTGAATTGAGATTAAGTCAAATAAAATGACCTTGATTTGATTTCCAGGTCAATCCAAGCCTTTTCTTTAGTTTGATCTTGAAATGACCTTGAATTGACTTGAAGGTGACCTTTAGGGTTACGCTATCGCCAGATTCAGATTCTTAAAGCCCAAAAACCTATACACTCACTGATCAAAATTCAAATACAAGTCTTTTCTTCAGTTTGACCTTGAAACGACCTTTACCTGACCTCCAGGTGACCTTAGATAGCTAAGCTATCCCCGAGTTCAGGTTAAGCGATCCCAAAAACATTGTACCTACTGGCCAAAAATTCTAACATGCCTAACACTCATTCGTCCATAGCACTTTGTTAATAAGTTCTGTTCTTTCAAAAGGTTGAGTAATTTTTTTTTCGACTTTCTGCCTTTAATAGGTCTGCCGAATAACTAGTTAAAATTAAAGACAATATGACTTAATCACCCTGTATATAAAATTACAGTAAAGCTTTACGAAATTTCGTCCGAAAGGCGTTATTCAACGAAATTTTCTGTAATAACATCCATGGTCTACTACTAAAGTTGATTATAATGGCGTACGATTCGACTAGAAATTTTTAAAATCAAATAAAAATTTATATAAGGAGTTATTAGTGAAACTGCTTGTACAATTCGCATTAACTTTAATTATAAAATAGTATATAGCAACAAAACACTACATTTTTTTAATCAAGCGCCCCATATTAACCGTAAGAATATAGTAACTTTTTACTCAACATTCTTTTTTCGTACATAAACATCTTAACATATGTTCAACCGTCATTAAAATCACTGATTGTTTCACAGAATGAAGATATCGCAATGGACTGGAGTCCTTCAACGTTTGCCAAGAAAAAGTAACATTCCAGTTACATAAATTTACACACTGCAAGTACCATTCGAGATCGTCTCTTTCCTAATTGAGATACGTACGTATTTACGATTTTTTCTATTTCGTAAGATTACAGTAAATATTTACGCCAGTATGAATTTCCTCAAACACCATAGGTATTTATCACCGATTAACACCATTAACATTTACGTACGTAACGCGATGTCTGATGGTGCTGACCAGTTAAATCTTCGTTGAACACCCAAAAGATGTTCGTTCTAATGTTATAAAAACAAAGCTAGTTGTAGCATTTGACTCTGGTAAACTTCTCGTTGTTTTCATTATCATAGATCATTTTAACAACCATTGAAGTCATTCTAACTGGAGGATATTCTTCTTTTAATATTTATTATTATACCATCGATCCAGAATGACTGAAGTTGACGTTACACGTAAATGTTACCAAGGATATTAAAATTTACTTCCATTTGATCAAAATTACTTTCCGTTTTCTTAGATTTCCGACCGACACGACCTGTCAATTCAGAGAAGTCTGTATTTCCCGTGTGNTGACCTGGAAATCAAATCAAGGTCATTTCATTTGACTTAATTTCAATTCAAGCCCCGTAGGTGACCTTATAGGGCAAAGCTATCCCCTAATTCAGGTTCAGCGACCTCAAAAGCATACATACTTACAGGTTACCATTCGTGAAAGGCCTTTTTTTTATTTTGACCTTGAAATGATCTTGACTTGACCTAAATGTGACCTTGTAGGGCTAAGCTATCCCCGAATTCAGTTCTTTCCAAAAAAACTTAAGTACAGCTTGAAATTCAATACAAGCCTTTTCTTTAGTTTGATCTTGCAGTGACCTTGAATTGATTTGAATGTGACCTTTATGGTTACGCTATCTCCAGGTTCAGATTCTGTGAGCTCAAAAACCTATACACACTGGTCAAAATTCAATGCAAGTCTTTTCTTCAGTTTGATCTTGAACGACCTTTACCTGACCTCCAGGTGACCTTAGATAGCTAAGCTATCCCCGAATTCAGGTTCAGCGATCCCAAAAGCATTGTACCTACTGGCCAAAATTCATTACAAACCTAACACTCATTCGTCCATAGCACTTTGTTAATAAGTTGGGATCCGCTGCACTTTGATCTTGAAACCAATTCAAACGACTGGGGAATTCAACGTTCGACCGTTGTACCGAGTACATTTTTTTTCGACTTTCTGTCTTTACAAGACCTACCGAATAAGTAGTTAAAATTAAAGACAATATGACTTAATCACCCTGTATATAAAATTACAGTAAAACTTTACGAAATTTCGTCAGAAAGGCGTAACTCGACGAAATTTTCTGTAATAACATCCATGGTCTACTACTAAAGTTGATTATAATGGCGTACGATTCGACTAGAAATTTTTAAAATCAAATAAAAATTTATATAAGGAGTTATTAGTGAAACTGCTTGTACAATTCGCATTAACTTTAATTATAAAATAGTATATAGCAACAAAACACTACATTTTTTTAATCAAGCGCCCCATATTAACCGTAAGAATATAGTAACTTTTTACTCAACATTCTTTTTTCGTACATAAACATCTTAACATATGTTCAACCGTCATTAAAATCACTGATTGTTTCACAGAATGAAGATATCGCAATGGACTGGAGTCCTTCAACGTTTGCCAAGAAAAAGTAACATTCCAGTTACATAAATTTACACACTGCAAGTACCATTCGAGATCGTCTCTTTCCTAATTGAGATACGTACGTATTTACGATTTTTTCTATTTCGTAAGATTACAGTAAATATTTACGCCAGTATGAATTTCCTCAAACACCATAGGTATTTATCACCGATTAACACCATTAACATTTACGTACGTAACGCGATGTCTGATGGTGCTGACCAGTTAAATCTTCGTTGAACACCCAAAAGATGTTCGTTCTAATGTTATAAAAACAAAGCTAGTTGTAGCATTTGACTCTGGTAAACTTCTCGTTGTTTTCATTATCATAGATCATTTTAACAACCATTGAAGTCATTCTAACTGGAGGATATTCTTCTTTTAATATTTATTATTATACCATCGATCCAGAATGACTGAAGTTGACGTTACACGTAAATGTTACCAAGGATATTAAAATTTACTTCCATTTGATCAAAATTACTTTCCGTTTTCTTAGATTTCCGACCGACACGACCTGTCAATTCAGAGAAGTCTGTATTTCCCTTGTGTGTTTTGTATTTGTGTTTGCCGATTTTGTTTGTATTTGAATTTACTTTTCAATCGTATAAATAATCAGTGTTTCTCAACGGTAATCATCTGTTAACTGTTAGTTTTACGGTAAGGAAGCAAATACTGATGGTTTCTTCGATATAAAGGACACGAATTGTTTTAGGTTATCAAACGGTCTTTTCGTCAAGACGATAAATTTATTGCACGAGCCTCTGTGGTCAACGAGATGAAAATGGATGGAATCCATTAATGTTTTTTGCACTTCCAAAAATAGTTTCCAAATCATGAAGCCGCAGATTATAACATTTTTGTTCAGCATGTTCGACGTTTGGTGACACGATTCAGAAATACTGACAGTGTTTGTAGAGGGAAGTCACCTATAAGAAAGTCAGTTTTAACTGAAGATAAATTGGAGGATGTTAGAGAGCGTTTAGCAGCAAGCCCCACTAAACCTTTACGAAACTTTCAGCTCAGGCAGCTAAATATTTATAAAATGTTAAATATCAGTATTCAAAAATATTAATTATAGGAATTTCATAAGGTTCAGTTCACAGAGCTGTAAGAAAATTACATTTACATCCATATAAAGTTTCCATGGTGCAAGAATTATTACCATTAGATAATGAAAAAAAAAAGCGAACTATATTTTTGTGTTGTATTTTTGTGATTAAAATAAACATGCGACCCTATTACCACTGCACTTAACCCGCTGACTGAACAAAGTAAATCACTGTCAGTGTTGCCAACTACGAAGAGTGAAAATAATAGGAAAGTGACACACAAAACATTTGTAAGTAGCGATGCTATCAATCATTCTGGATCTCTCGTTATAACTGGGCAAATGATAAAGTAATATTATACAGCGTGATTTTCAGCAGCTACTGTAAAAAGTAGGTATTGAAACAAATAAAATAATGTTTTGACTATACAGACTTTCATAAAATGGACTTGCAAATACGTTATGCGCCCGCGATATTCCACTGACATCCCAGAGGTTCTTATCAACTTCCTAGCCCGACGTACGTAGCCGAGGTTCGCGGCCAGGCCAACTAGAATCGGCCTCGACCCGATTTAGCGGCGTTTTAATGTCTGCGCTGGTTATCATCATAAAATCCGCTCGGTCTTGATATCGCGCGACACAACAGGAACGGTAAAAAATACTGTTTATGCGACGACGACGACGACGTCCCGGGACTGGAAAAAAACTTACATTACGCCGCGCTCCCACCCGAGCAAGCCGAAGCGAAATGCAAATCAGACAGAAATTAAAATGCCCTCCTCAAAACAATGGTGTCTCGGAACTTCTCGCTATTGTTGTTGGCAATTTGAAAGTTGCGCTGATATTACGTGGGATGTCGCAACGAGTTTTGTAATTGGTATATATTTACGTTACACGCGAAAGGTTGTTATTGCTAAAATAAACAATTATTGTTTAGCTGGAGAAACGGCGAATATTCGTTTGTAATTAAATAAAACCAGTGTTTAATTGATGACGATTCCGATGTACAGATTATACTGTAAGTAATGGTACATGGAGCAGCAGCAGATTCTAGACACTAAAAAATTCGATTTAACCACTTACTTTAGTCCAAAAGTTGATAAAGGACGTCAAAGTGAGAAATTTGTTTTAATTATTTTGATATTACCTTTACAAAATTATAGATATTGCACAAATTTTGTGAATTGAAGGATGATCTTTGAGATGACGAATATGTCTTTAAAGTCATAATTTTTTGCACATCCTCTTTGATTTGTAATTTTTCTACTTTTTTACTTAAAAAAGGTAACCCCAAGGTCTTTTATATCGCACTCTTGTAAACTTTTTTATTGTTGATTTTTCGAGAAAAAGTTATTGCTGATAAAAAGGTTTGCTTATCTTCGGAAGCCCATGATCAGTAATCAAATATGTAATAAAACAAACAGGGCATCCAAAAATGTTCAAAAACTGAAATTTTCCCTATAGTCCAACAAAATTACACTTGGAGAAAAAAAAATTGTTAAGTGAAAATGGTAAAAGGGCTTATAATAAACCTAAAAAAATAAATACGTGAGCAGGGGCGGCGGAGGGTTGATTTGGGGGGTTGAAAAGTTATGAAAAATTGTATCATAGGGATTTCTGGCGAAACTTCTTGATTTTTTTTATCTAAAAAAATTTGAGGTTATTTAAGACAGAGAAAGGTATACTTCCACCTAGTTTCGTCAAAATTAAATTATTTTTGCGGAAATTAGAAATAAAAAACGAAAAATCAGAAAAAAAAGTTTTTAGCATTTTTCTCGGAAATTTTGAGGTTATGTTAAAAAATGACCTCTACAAAAGTTGTTTTTTGTTTGACGTCAACTTTAGCCAGAAATCCCAATGATACAATTTTTCTTAACTTTTCAACCCCCCAAATCAATCCTCCGCCGCCACTGCTCATGCATTTATTATTTTTTTTTCGTTTATTATAAGCCCCTTTACCATTTTCACTTATAAAAGTCCAGCTAACAATTTTCTTTTTTTTTTCCTCTAAATGAGTTATTTTCATCGGTCTACTAAGCAAAGTGCCCTTAATCTTTGTTTGCGTTAAAAACTTTATTTAACAAAGTTTTTCGAGAACTAAAGAAATTCTTAAATACGGGGTTTAGTTAGAAAAGAGTAATAACCACATTTTACAAATAAAAATATGCCACAGGTTTTAACTATCTTATATACCATAGAATTACCACGGATATTTCCTGATCAGTGTGTCAAAATCAACATATTTATTTCTATAACCGCCCACGGAATAATTTTTATTAATAATGCCAACCCCGGAGCCAAGTTAGTATTAGGATTTTCATAAACTGTTATAGTCTTTCCGATCTCAATTGAAGAACCAAGAGGTTGGCAGTATGTACCAGGTTCGGTCTCTGACGCGGCAACTCGACATTGAAATATTTGAAAAACTTGTTCCCATATTTATTTAGCCATACCCATACATAGGTGTGGTCGAACTAAACGTAGAGGTGTTCGAAATGTATACGACCAGTTGAAGAATGCGCGTGCGGGCAAACGGAGTATAACACAACTGCACTGGGCGACTGGGCAATAAATATCAGTTGTTGACAAGCGGTTAACAAATTACCTAGCAGTGCAGTGTAGCAATGCGAATTTGGTGTGAATGAGGTAATTTTAATTTATTATAGGCACCTAATCATTCATATTATTCATATTACAATTGCGAAAAGGAGAAATAAAAGGGATATTTTGTTTACTAATATTATTACAACATGGCATTTTGGAGGCCTTTTGAAACAGAACAAAACGAAATTTACCATCAATATAATAAAATTGTTTGAGGGCATAAATAATTAAAATATGTTGTTAGCCAAATGAACATACAGGGTGATTCACAACTTATCCAAAAAAATTAGGGAATAGATGCAGCATGAGAAATGGAGTCAATATTGTAAAAAAAAATTGTAAAATCCTTATAGTTTCCGAGAAAAAAATTATTGAAGTTATTGCACATTAAACCACTGCATAGCTGGATAACTGTAGTCTCTAGCGTCATTCGCATTACGCGTGGAGAGCCATGTGACTCCTAATACTGAAATCCGTCGTTGCGGTAGTTTTCACCTGTTATCTGTGTTATTTACATCAGTTTTTTAGTAGTTAGTGTCAAAAATGGCTTGCGTGTATAGCAACTCACAGTTGATGGATATCGTTTTAATTTATGGTGAAGCAAGACAACATTTGTATTATGGTGAAGTATTTGTGTTATGGTGAAGCAAGATATCATTTGTGTTAGTTCGTAGAAAGTGAGTAAGACGGACACAAATTGTTTCACGTGAGTGGATAAAATTTTGAACAATTGCTGTTGCAGCATCGGGTATGTCAAATGATTTTATTATTTAAAAACACAAATTAATTTTATTAATTAATAACGGCAAAAGCAGTTGAAATTGTCGATATAAAATAGGTGCGATAAAATTCTATTTACATATTTCTTTCCTTGCGAAAGTTTTTGTACGTTTTTATCACACCGCCATGACGGTCGCATTGCGCTAGGTCAGGTTTTACACTGGACCAGTTTTCAGTGCCGTGCAGAAGTGTATTTTTAAATCAATTTCGAACTGACCTTTTTGATTTTTTCTTTACAAAATTGTATTTGTAAGGGTCCCCTGTACATCCAGAATTTTTTTTTAGATAAGTTCTGAATCACCCTGTATAATAGACATTTTCTACACCTTATATACAATGATAATTTTTACCTTTAGCAGAAACCTTTTTTAGGGACGCCTATGAAACTCATTAAATTTTATTGCTAGGCATTTTCAACTAACTTCGGAAAGACTAGACATTTTTGTACATTTCTTTTAATTTCCCATTAAACAGTTATTTCCGCTCGAAAACATTCGTCAAAATGTTGAATAAATGTTGAAACCGTTTCCACAAAGCCGATACGAAATAGCAAAAATAGAGATAAAAAGAAATGATGAAATATAATAAACAATGTACATTATTGCTGCCAATTCAATCATACTTTATAAATTTATCCCAACTTTCTTTAACCAAGGCAATAAAATGAAGGACGTTAAATTAATCCGGCTTTCTCATTTTGACCAGTATCGCGTTCAAAACTGCTCCACTTTACGCATAAAATAAATATAAATCTCCGATAAAAAAAAACTCCAATTGTTACCCACAAACGACCTTTTGAATATTCCTGCAGTTTTAAACAAAATAAATTAATGCAAATGGATTTTATACGCTTTAAATAGGAACATTTGTATGTGCATTTTTAACACTTTTACCCTTACGCAGATTCGGCATAAGTTTCGACCCGAAAATAGTGTTTGTCACAGTGAACGCCTACAAGTTACACATTACATGACGAGAACATGTTAGCGGAGAAATTAGAGGCTGTTTATTGCATGCGGTTATCAATTTAAGATGATGCACCGCATCAGAAGGTAAAATTATGCTAACGAAGCGTTTAATATTCCATCAGTTTCCAGGTCAGACTAAATGATCATATACACCGAGAAGTGTGTGTGAATATTGAGAAATAGAAAGTACAACTATGAACAAAAAATTGGAAGGTAATTTTACTATACTCTGTTTGGAAATGAAAGAGAGTAATAAAACCCCGAGATAAGAACCGGCCATGGGCGTGCACTAATGCTAACAGGTAATGGGTGTACATTAGTATATTTTACTGGATACATCATAGGGCAGGAGCCAGTGTATTGTGACAGATCAATCCAGTCTTAGAGCTGAATATACGAAGACGTGCTAGTGCAGTAGACTAAAATTCGACTTGTGTTTAGTGACTAAAGTACACTCATTTTATTTTAAAAAGGAAATACCAACGCTAAACAAAATTTTAAGTGAACTTTCAGATGACAACGATTTGCCAAAAATCAGTAGAAGCAAATTATGGGCCGTCTTACGAGAGTTGAATTTTTGCTGGGAAAAGCAGAACAGGAAGTCAGTTCTTATCGATAAAGATGAAATTATTTGTTGGCGAAGATCCTACTTAAGATCAATTAGAAAATTTCGTGACGAAGGGAAGAATATTTATTATCTAGACGAAACTTGGGTCAACGAGGGATATACTGTAACAAAAGTATGGCAAGATAAAAATGTAAAAAGTTTTCGACAAGCATTTTTGGATGGACTTTCAACAGGGTTCAAGGCACCTTCAGGTAAAGGGCGAAGATTAATACTATGAAAGATCAATTACTATGAAGTTGACCAAAGTGGGATTAATTCAAGAGCGATTTTCTCAGAATCCGTTAAAGATAACGATTTGAAACAAGAGTACCTATTTAACGTAAAACAGTTCGGGAAAACGGAATTTGCTGTCCAATTTGTTAAAAAGTCAAAGATGAAAAAGTTACACACGCAAAGTACCAAGGGCCCCCCCGTACCCACCCCAATGGACCTTGTGGAAATAAATGGATTAGTCCATCAAATTGCTCATCAAAATTTAGCTGTGTATACCAAATTTCATTCATTTATCACAACGCGATTGAGAGATATTGCAAAAAAATGATTTCCATTCCTCCCTCTTCAATGGGTCCCTGTGCCCTTAGGAAGCATTTCCGGACCCATGTTCATATGAACTTTTTTACTTAGTTTTGATCATAGAATCGGCCTGTTCAGGGTTGGCAGCTAATTATGAGACACCCTGTATAAGGAAGTCTATAGTTTCATTAGAAATATTGCTAGAAAAACAGCAAAAAAGATTAATCCTACTTTCAGTAGCTTTATTCTGAAAAATGATAGCCAGCAGCGGAAACAATTGAATTTTGACGTTTCTAAATAACGGTGTATCAAAATAATTGACATTTTGTACCTACCCATTCTGTCTATAACAATTATAACATAAATACTTACAGTAACCAAGAAAAACTTGTTATGATTTTTCCGCAGAGATTACTTCCATCAGATAAAATTTTCGGAAAGTTTTCAAAAGAAAATAAGAGTTTTTAAACCCAGAAGGGCAAGAGATGAAGAACATTCGATAAAGATGTTAAATGGCATGCTAGATCTCTGGATCTCACTCTTTCTTTGGCCTTACCTAAACGATATTGACGACCTTAAAAACAGAATAAGAGTAGAGTGTACAGAGGGAGTGATAAACAGAGATATTTGGTGTTTGGAAGCGAATGGAGGTCATTTTGAACATTTGAAATAAGTATTGTTTTAAATTGTTATATTATTATCGTATTAAAAATAAAATATGTATAAAAAACGTAGTAGCTTGTTTCCGCAGCTGGTTATCATTTTTCATAATAAAGATAAAAAATGTATTGTTCATCTTTTTTGCTGTTTTTCTAGCAATATTTCTAATGAAACTACAGACTTCCTTATACAGCTAAACGCAGAAAAAAATATCTTCCAGAATTGATAAAAAAATATAAGGCTTGCCATTTGAACAAAAACAGTTGACTATTGCAATTTTGACATATGTTACCATGGAGACGATCTAATAATGTAATTTGATAGAGTTTGAGCGGCGATTTAAAAATATATAGGGTTTGTTATAGGTATTTGTTAAAATAAGAGATACAAGGCCGCGAATACCAAACTGAATCACCATTAAATGCTCCATTAAAAAAAATTCTTTAATTTAGTGATTTACATTATTCTGTAACTGTATACAAGGTTATCAAGAAAATTTACCACAATTAACATTATTTTTGTCAAGCCGACACAATTAAAATTCATACAGCTTAAAATTGTGCAGCATAATAAGAATGGGCATGCCATTTTTTTTTGGCATAAAAATTAAAGGAAGCTCTTCTCCGTGGGGCCATTATTTATGTAAATACCAATATTTAAATAAAATATCATAAATAATTCATGGCTCACTTAATGAGCGACTCTTCATATTTATTATAATTCATAGAAAGTGAATTTTAACTATGGCCTCAACGAAATTATATACGGTAGTAACTAAAAAGTGCGATATTATAAATCTATTTCCATTTACGAAATAAATAAATTATGCAGGTATTCAATTTTGTTTGTTACTTACTGAACCAAGGTTGAATATGGCCAGATCAACTATAAAAAGACATTCATATTTCATATTCCATTTAATTAAAAATCAAATTTTGAATTGAGATTTCACATAAAACATTGAGAAACAGGTTTTTGTTGAGGTTTTTTTGACTTAATACACAGAAATGCGTTTAGATGATTTTTTTGTTTAAAATATTATAATATAAAAATTAACAAAAACTGCATGTTTAAATTCGCTTCGGGAAGTTACGCATCGATCAGTTAATTCATCAATCCATTTCATTGTCGTTTGTGCGTATGTGGATGACTTTAATACTTTTGAATGTTCGTTCGCTGGCGCCAGTCCGCCGTAGATCCTTCTTGGAACGCTGGTGCGTCCGGCGGTGTCCTGCTGGCGCTCTTGACGTAATGCTTAAAAATGGGTCACTTGCAACATGTGTACCCACACTTTGTTTGGTCGAGTATATGGGACGTGTTTTTCTGGCAGTCAATAGCATTGTGTACTGTGAGCATAGAGCGGCACACGGATTAACCACAGATTTAACCTATGTCTACGGGGTCCCCTAAATTTGTCTTAAGAATATATGGCCAAATTTTGTTGCATTAATTCCAGGACACCATGTACAATAGTTATAAATTAAGTAATAGACGTAATTCAAGCTGATACAGATATTCCAAGGACATGTATTCCAGATTCCAGCACGGTAGTTTTTCTATGTGGGCGGAACCAAAATCGACGTCGGCGTTACATCCGAAAATAAAATTCCAATTCCGTTACGAAACCCGAAACCTACCTCACACTCCGGTGAAATATTGAAAGCCGCGACTGGGATATATACGCAAGATAATAACTCCAACTATATTTCCATGAATCCAAGATGTGGCGGCAACCCCCCCGTGCATACTCCGGGGCGCAACTTGCACGAATAATAATGTAATCAGAATCAGGCAAGGTGAAATTGGATACAACAGAGGATAATTTACGTGACTTTTGCCCGGGGCAACGGCTCAATATCGGCGTTCGCCAACTTTAATTAAAACACACACAGTACAGCTACTGCACGGGCGCTTATTAATTTCGTGGATAAAATTCGAGTCTAAGACAACTTGTTAACGTATGATAAATAGAGCAGGCTATAAACCAGCTCCGAGATATGAGCAACTATTGTTTTGGACTGAAATGTCGCGGTAGAAGTTTAGTTTCACAACCAACTACGAGTATACCATCTTATATCTAAGGTAAATCTAAAATGTGTATACATATGCGATTGTGAATGCCATTTTTTAAATTAGAACGTAGGTACACATGGAACGTAATCAAATCCCCACACACTGTTGCTTGCAAATCTAATCTTTGGGAAACATGGTTCTTAACAGAGACGTACTCGGCTGGTCCAAGCGTATATCTTGTCATACGTCTGCCCAAACTACTGTAATTGTAGTCAGCTTCGAGCATATACTCCTAGAGGCAGCTGAGAAAAAGCGACTGGTGTGCGAGAGAGAAAGGAGAATAAAAGGACATGCTATCTCTTTCGCTCCGCGAGCTGATTGATCGAAACGTGGAGATGGTAGATCGCCAAGTTGAAGAATGGAGCGCGGACAAACAAAATATAAATACAGTTGCATTGGGCCACTGGGCAATAAATCTCAGCCGTTGACAAGTGATCGACAAATTGCCCAGCAGTGCAGTGCAACAATGTGGAATTTAGTGTGATTCAGGTAACTTTAATTTATTATAATAGGCACCTTCTATTAACAGGTTTTATTCCTAAAATTTGAGGGTAAATGGACTCTTTCAGTGTATAGACACATAAGCACTTAGGCAGCCTACAATAACAAACCGTACTATTTACATAGATCCAATAGAAATTGATTGTATTCAATTTAATTTTTTTTTGCAAAAGCTTAGCAACATTTAAGACCAGTCAAAACCGTTTTAAAATAGACCCACCGATGTACTTAAAACTTATAAAAAATGATATAAAAAATATCCCTAAATTTAAATAAAATGAAAATTGAATGAGTCATCGTAATACTAACGCGCATAATCGGAAGTAATAGCCTCATATGCAGTTAGGGAGCGAGCGGATTAAGTTTTCACCCATGTTGTCAAAATAGTTCAATAAACTTTCAAAAAGCCATTCGCAAGGTACAAACCCCGCCAAAACTACGAGACTATGGACAAGAAACCGCAGAAAACCTACGACGCAGATCGGAAGGCGCAGAACAGGAAAACAAAAGTTCACCCATGTTTCCAAATGCTACCGATCGCCGAGTCACCGCCGACATCGCATAAAGTCGCTAAAAATTTCATTAAAGTTCGGTCTGTAACAGTTCAATAACTCTTCGGAGACGGCCACAATCCTAAGATGAGCGTTATTCATGGAGTTCAAACTCCCAAATTCATCGCAAACATCGCTGCAGGACCATTGCGACCCAACCTGGAACGTGTTCGAACGTCGACTTAGGTACCCTGCACTCCCTGCAGCTTATTAACCAGAGACGCATATCTGGTCAGTACGCTCCAAATTTTTGTCTTTGCATTATATACAGATATTATGATTTTGTGATATATTGTAAATTAGCGAAAAATTTCAATAAATTACAATTTTTACAAATCAAAACAGTTCTCGTAACAAATTTCTACGTTCCCATACCTCATACCGTCCAGGAGTTTCTGAGGTTGCGGCAAAGTCCTGAGGGATACAAGTTTCTGAAGCTTTCGTAAGAGGCACTCTACGGAGGCCTCACAAAAAAAACACCTAAATCCGCTTTTCACAAGGGGTTCGTAACTTATATGTCTCTAATGTTGCCAGAATATCGCAATACTTAACATTACGACAACGACACTGTCCAAAGTGCCTACATAAAGTCAAAAAACGGTCTAGTAAAAAATAATTCTTCACAACAATGTGTACCTATGTACTATGGGGTTGCCTATAATTTGACGAATGTTATCTTTTTCTCAATATCTTTTCAAGGCCGTATCAAACACTACCGTTGCTCTGCAGACTTGAAAATTTCGTCGTCTGTAACGAACACAACCTGTCTAACAAATTTTATAGTACCATCCAATTAATAATAAACTCAATAGAAAGTGTTGCGAGGAAACACGCCACATATGCCATCAAAAGATGCCAGATGGTTTTGCTCGCGTACACGTGACTTTAAAAGCAACCTTTCACGAATCCTAAACGAACACCAGTGTTGCCGGATGCACCGTTTTTATATGAGGTCTCATATTTTTGTTATATATACACCGTTCTAATGTTTTTGGAGTTAATTACACACCGCCATAAGTAAAGAGCGATTTATCAATCTTTGATTAACCCAACTCGAACTTTCAAGTATAATTTATAACTTATTTACATTATTTTTTTTCTGATAATTCTCATGTTTTAAGTTTTATATTGCTGGCAACACTGACGAACACCTACAGTGTCCCTCCCCGCCTTCCAACTCCTACGCCCATGGCCTCATCGAGACAGACCATACGTCTGCCGAGGCGCTATCTAATTTTCGCC
Organism: Anoplophora glabripennis; assembly: GCF_000390285.2. NCBI lineage: Eukaryota > Metazoa > Arthropoda > Insecta > Coleoptera > Cerambycidae > Anoplophora > Anoplophora glabripennis. The sequence continues at coordinate 103,077 of NW_019416620.1, read as the reverse complement.
GACGGCAGTAAAATTAACGTCCGGATTGAACCCATTTCCACGATTCGATCGAGCAGGCGTGTCACGTCTTTCATTTGTTTATAGCGAGGGCATGCTGGAAAGTAACGTGAGGAGGACTCTTGATTTCTCGCGCGCGGACCGATCTCGTTGCTTCGGCCCACTGACCGACCGGCTCTCAAGCTTATGTAAACGCTCGCGCCATGTAACGGTATAGCGGCAGCCTACATTTAATTTTAATTGCGCCGCTATTTCCGACGCGCGTTTACATTTAGAACGGCGATATTTGAAAAATTAGACGCTGCGTTCAGGAAGTTCTCCGATTTCATCTGTAAATACATTTCTATTATATCAATATTAGCGATCGTATGTAAATACTCTATTGAGGCGGAAGAATAAATAAAACGAGCTGCAAAAGCTCGACGTTCAGAAATATGTTTGCAAACATATGTTTTAATACCTACTAACTTACCACAATGATACGAAGAAATATTTTTGGAACCGCTGACTTCGTCGATAGCCCGGCTGGCTTTGTCTACAAAGTTTTATACAGATCGCTGTATATAAATATGTTTAGTTAACTCGGTGCTTCATCGGGGGTGAGAGGGGGTCAAGCGGGATGCGGGAGGCTCTATATCTTACCATCTTAAATAATGATTGTTGTCAATGCAAAGAAAAATATTCTTTATGACTAGAAAGTATGTAGATTGAGATACTTGCTTGTAGATATTGAATAAATAAGAAATAAAAAATACGCGTTAAGATGTTTTATTTTTTTGCATCAAAACGGCGCCCCATGCGAAGAAAAGGCAAGAGAGATTTTTTGTCACAAATTGAACGAGGAATTCAAAAATGATTTTTAATTTGTAATATTTCAGTGGCGTACCATTTTTTCTTTAAAAAAATTGAGATTATGACCAGTATGCGCGCCAATGATGAACATAAAATTCTTAATTGCATGTCAAAAAATGCGCAATAACTACCTCTTAAAACCCACCAAATTTCATTTGCATATCTCGACCGGTTTCAGAGCAATAAATTAAATCGTCAGTTTTTAAGAAAAACCTTGACACCCCGTATCTCGGAAAACGAATAATTTGCGGACATACGTTTATAAGCAAACTGCCATTATTTTCTCATGTAGAATTACCCCCTGAAATTTGTCGCACTTATTTACTAACACCCTGTATATTACCAACGTTAGCCGACTACTGCTGGTCGTTAAAACGAGATTTGCCATCGAAATCGAGAAAACGTAAGAGATCCACTTCTTAGACCTTTTGACAACAAAATAGTTCGATACCATAAAAGTGAGTAGTAATCTAGATATCATAATAGTGAGATGGAGTGATTTCATGTGATTCATCAAGGCGAAAAATCTCTTACCTTGAAAAACTTTTCTCAAGAATCTCAACCAACACGGACTCTGTGCAAATTAATGTATATGAAGCATTGAAGCATTAAGGGACATATTGGTTTAAAGTTTACTTAATTAGGCTTACTGATTTTGTCATGTTATAACAATAAATTCGAAAGTCACGAGATCAGAGTTAAAGCTTTCTTTCTTCAATATTATTTGTTAGTTAAATTTTAATACGCATAAATGAATACTTGAGTGTTTCGAGTTTAGAACTTAGCAGACCTGATCAGGTTAAACGGACCCGGATTCGGATTAAGCTACCCCAAAAACATATAGATACGTAGGTTCACTTTGTTGGTAATTGATTTTCTACATTTAACCTTGAACTAACCTTCAACCATAGCTTATCGGGCCAAACGGACACCGGATTTGGATTCACCGATTCCAAAAACGTATAGATGTGTAGGTTTACTTTGTGGACAATTGATTTTCTACATTTGACCTTGAACTGACCTTAACGCAGACCTAATCGGATCAAACAGACACCGTATTCAGATTTACCGACCCCAAAAACGTATAGATTTGTAGGTTTACTTTATTGGCAATTGATTCTCTACATTTAACCTTGAAGTGATCTTCAACCAGAGCTAATCGAGTCAAACGGACACCGGATTTGGATTCAGCGACCCCAAAAACATACAGATACCAGGGTCTTGTCTTAGAGAATAATTCACAGAATTTGATTTCGCATTGCAAAAATTATGTCTCAATAATACGAAATTGCCTGCATTTTTTCGTAGCAACCGATCCGCCTTAAGAAGAAACTGAAACCAATATCTTCACTGAAACGTTCGTCCACTAATAAATAATTTTTGTTGAAACTTAAACACAACAGTACACACTTTCCCGTAATTAAAATTAAGTAGAACTGATGAATCAGGGGTTCCTCGAGGGTCAAATCTTGGAGCCCTATTATTTTTTATATTTACCAATGACCATTCAAAAACTATTAAATGTATTAAAATATGATAAAACTATAAACAAAATATATTTTCTTTTCAACTAAGAGTACCGTTTGCTTCTTGCGGTCTTTTACCAAATATTCTTCAAAGAATACACCGCACAGTTGCTAAATTATGTAGAAAGTAGTTAGTAATTATTTATTTTTATTTCACTACAAAAAGATATATTAATTTTATGCTATTTAAATGATCTCGTATTAACGAACCATTCGTAAATTACCTAACTGTAAGGAAATACTTATAAGAAATCGATTATGGTGAATGAATTAACATAGATAAGAACATTTTAATAAATTTTTTTCGTAACATCGATATTTTGGATCTCTTTGGGGTTCTCGTTAAGAAAATAAAACAAAATTCCTAGACGCGGCTAAATTTTCATCATTCAGAAAATTACAGGGTAAAGTAAAAGATATAAACATGTGTATGTATAAACTTTAATCCGACGTATAACCATCGTAAATCAAAAGAAGTTCCTTTAAAACCCATTTCAACATTTTTTTTACATAAACAAATTTATAGAACAAACAAGTTAGTTACATAAATAGAAACATTTGCAATTAATTAAAGAAGTAATTAGAAAATTAATTGGCAAAAGTGTGACAAAGTCTGTTCATAGGTTCAATTTAAACAAAAAGGAAATTAAAGCCAGGCGACGCGATTTTGGTCAACAGCCGTTTGAACTGACGTTCTTTAATAACAACAATAAAATTTTATTTGATTTATGAATTATTAATAAACAATGGCGGTCGTAATATAAATTAATTAATATTTACATTTAATGTCGGTATATGAGGCACTTAAAATACCGTGCAATATTGGATCGTTCTAAAATAACGGTCATATGGGGTTCATCCATGGTTAATAATGGAAATATTTCATGCAACACTGTCAGTCCGTAGGCATAGTGAAATGCTTCATGGCAAGCTTTGGGAGAAAGTTTTTGGCAGAAAAAGTTGTTGCATGATGGAAACAGGTAAACGTTATAGTCAACATTCTTAAAACTAATATACAGGGCGGTACGACACTCCTGTTTCGCTCATACCACACCAGTTATAAGTATTTATGGTTGTATTTAAAGGTATTCATATATTTAAAGCTTCATTTATTTGTATTTAGCTGTATTTATAAGGAGATAACTATTGCTTTATCAATTAAGTTTAAATATATTTAAAAAAATATTGGATGCATTTATGCTTGTGGCGCCCTCTGGCGAATACAACGAAATCGTTGATAAATTCGAATTTCTCATCCCAAAAAACCCCCGGATACGAAATTTCACGAAAGTAGTCGAAAGCTCTGTTATTATCAATTTTTTAACTTTTTTTTTGAATTTTTTTTTAATTAAATCTTATTTTGAGCCGTACTATATCTGGTGGAACGCTTTACAGACTCTTTAGAGACACACTGTATATTTGACCTAACCACAAACGAGTGGTATGACGTCACACAATATCTTCCTTGCATTTTCCCGCGCTCCCATTTCATTAATTTATTTTCAGGGAGAAATCGTTGAAAAAAATGAACATTAACGTTCACGTGTACTTTCCGAATATGAATAAAAAAAATTAGCAAAATGAGCCTCTTATATTTAATCACATTTGTGTATGTAGATGTATTTTTTTATATTTTTCACAAATTTGAACACCTTCATGCCAACAATTCAAATTGATTATGGACCGAATTTAATGTTAGAATTTTTGAGGAAAAGAAAATTAAGACAACCCCAAATACAGATACCTACCTACCTAATTTTCTCCAAAAAACGATTCGAACAGCTTTGATCTCGCAGTAAATTAGTCTATTTCATGAAACGTATCAGCGAATTAAGTCCCTCTAGTCGGCTGTTCCATTGTGTCATTTGTTTGCGCGACAAGCCGCAGGCTACTTAGACTTACAAGAAGATTTGCATGCAGTCACAACTCTATGAAATGTATTTGACTGGGTTTTAAGCTAATCCCCTGAACGCTCATATCCGAGAAATTACGACGATTTTGGCGCCGTTTTACGGATTATTTGGCTTACGCGACAACAAATGTATAGTACAGGCTGTTTTAAAGAAGCTTGATTAAAAAAATATGCAGCTTTTGATTATAGCAAACTTAAATTAAGACGAAGAGTACTAAAGAGAAAGGAAATATATTTACTAAATGAAATCTGCCCAGAAACTGCAACCACCACAAAGTCCAGACCTTAATACAATTGAATATTCATAAAATATGTTTTACAATCCAATAACGTGCTTTAGTAACGTGTTTTGTTGTTGACAATATCATTTGTTTTCCATACTCAGACGTAGGTTGGAAGCATGCATTACCATAAGAGAAGGCCATTTTCAACAAATGTGATTTTTGTTGTTTATTTGCATAGTTTTGTAATATTTTTTTTATCATGTAAAATGACATTTATCTTGAAAGTGGTTTGCGTTAGAGGTTTTGATGATGAGTACCTTTTGTGTGTAGAAAACATTCGCAGTAAAATATGCTTTCAAACTGACAATTTTCCCTGAGTTAGGGGCAAAAGAACCTCATGCAATCCCAAAATCTCCGCCACTGTCATATGGATAAAAATTTAATTAATTCTCAAAAGCGGCTGATATTAATGATAATACGTGTACAAAATTAGAGTTCTGTATCTCAAACGGTTTCCGAGATATCGACAAAAAACTGAAAAAATAAAAAAGAATGACACCCTATATCTCGAAAACAGTGCGTTTGCGGACCCATTTAATAAGAACTTTTTTCTTAGAATGAGCCAAAGAATCAGGCTCTTTATGTTTCTACATATGTTTTGAAACACCCTGTATTTCGTAATATTTTTAAATTTTTCTACCCCTCCTTCTACAGGGTGTATTTAAATGGAGGGGCACAAATGATACCAGAGATTCATTCGGTGAAAATAAGTCGATTTAACTTAACATACCTATATCCCAAGTCGCATAATAAAAAAGATACAGGGTGTCAAAGTGAAAAATAAAAAAAGTTTTTTCTTAATAATTTCTATAATTTTAGTCAGAAATGTTTCAAATTTTCAACAGAGAGGTTTTTTAATGATGGGAAAAATAATATAATAATGATTTTTGAGTGTTGAGTACGAGGCGCCCTCTGCAGGCAACGTTTTGCATTGGATATATAGTAACTTTTTTGCCAACCCCCGTATACCGCTTTTAGTAACAAAATATGAAATATTGGACTTTTTTGACCAAAAAAGATATACTTATTGAAAATGGCTAAAGCCAACCGTTCAGGAGATATTTTTAATTTCATAAATTAGTGTTACGGATTTATACCTCCACGAATACCGAGGTATAAACAGACACTATTGTTAATAAATTCAGAACGCATTGCCAGTAATTATTAGTTGTGGATCTATTTTAAAATTCGACCAAAAGGGCGCGCAGGAATCAACATTATTTTTCCTGTTTTAAATTTACTTTACTATTTTTGCGTATTATTTGCATGTGTGAATACACTTATTGCATAATTTCTATTTAATTGTTTTTTTCGGTGTTTTTATTAAAAAACACATTTTCTTGTGCATGTGTGTAAACTCTGCATTAATGAAATCTCATATGAAATAACAGTTCAGGTGAATAAATATTGCAAAATACTTGCCTATTTATTGTTACTTTAATAATAACTATTAGAAAAAAGAGCAAAACAACTAAAACCAAGAGTCACTTAACAGTCAATAGATAATTTAAGAGAAATAATTGGCTGACAATAAAAAAAATAAGATTTTTTAAAGGATATTTTTGAAGTAATTTCCATTTTCCTGTAAGCATAGTCTAATTCTACGATTAAAATTACGACGAACTCTTGAAAAAATTTGTATGTCACTCTTTACTTCCTCAGCTGCTGCAAAAATTCTTTGACGAAGCGTCTCCACACTATCAATAGGGTTGGAATAAACAACATTTTTTAAGTGGCCCCATAAAAATAGTCCATGGGTATGAGATCCGGTGATCGCGCAGGCCATTTGACTGGTACATCGTTCCCTCGAAGTATCCATCTCCCAGGAAAATTTAAGTTTAACCATTGTCTAACAGCTAATGTACCATGAGCAGAAGCTCTGTCATTGCGTATCACATGTGTTCACGGATAGCTAGTGTCACGTCTTCAAACAATATTGGGAGTTGCTCATTGAAAAATCTCAAATATTCCGCTCCGCCGAGGAAGAATAAACGGACCAATAAGATAATCTCCTACGATTCCTGCCCGTACATTTAAACTAAAATTATGTTGAAATTTGGATATATAAACTTTGTGAGGATTTTTGTCAGACCATCAGTGATTACTGTGATGATTCACTAAACCATGTCTTTTAAATGACGCTTCATCACCAAACAAAATACTGGATAAAATATTTCTGTTTTTCCCTTGAAATGTTCATATACCATTAACAAAAATCTATCCTGTTAGGTAAATCCGCAGCAGTCAATTCCTGCACAGGTTGTAGATGGTAGGGGTATAAAAGATTATCATTTGCAATTTTCCAAATCGTAGTATGTGAAACGTTATAGTGTGTCGACAATTTTCTGGTACTAGTTTCAGAATTCTGATCTTGTAAATTGGCAAGGACAACTTCTTCAAGTTCTACATCGTGAATAAGACGTCGTCTGCCAGTACCTTCAGGACAAGGTTGAATGTGTCCGTTTCCTCGAAGTCTTCTTTCTACCGCCGCAAAAGTTTTTCTAGCAGGAACACGACGATTGGGATATCTGGTTATCTGGAATGATAAAGTCATACAGCAGCAGCACAGTTCTTGTAATATTTTAAAAATACTTGCAACATATCGACATAAGGTCTGTTCCAACAAGAGTCAGGGATTGGTTCCAAACCGTCAGAAATGTGCATCCAACTAATTCTTGCGATATATTCACTGAAGACACATTTAGAACTTAGCTGGCCAAATATTTCGAACGGTTCGGAACCAATCCCTGACTCTTGTTGGAACAGACCTATATTCGTCATTAGTATACATAATTTGTTATTTTATTCAATTCCAAAACTATTTAATATCTAGGATACAGGTAAATAGTGACTAAAATCAATTAACACCTTAAACTAATACTTCAAAATTGCAATTTACAAGTATTATCAACTGACATTTATCTACTCGATTTTTTTTATTTATTTAAGCAACTCGAACCTTGGTATTCGTGGAGGTATAAACCCGTAACACTAATTTATGAAATTAAAAATATCTCCTCAACGGTTGGCTTTAGCCATTTTCAATAAGTATACGTTTTTTGTTCAAAGTTGTCCAATATTTCATATTTTGTTACTAAAAGCTGTATACGGGGGTTGGCAAAAAAGTTATTACGTATTTAATGCATAATATTGCCAGTAGAGGCGCCTCGTACTCGACACTCAAAAACCATTATTATATTATTTTTCCCATCATTAAAAAATCCGTCTGTTGAAAATTTGAAATATTTATGACTAAAATTATAGAAATTATTAAGGAAAAAACATTTTTTATTTTTCAATTTGACACCCTGTATCTTTTTTATTATGCAACTTGGGATATAGGTATGTTAGGTTAACTCGACCTATTTTCATCCAAGGAATCTATGGTATCATTTGTGCCCCTCCATTTAAATACACCCTGTATATAGGAAAAATGGCAAAAATCAAAGCTTTAGGATTTTTTTGGCAAGTTCGAAGAAATATATAAAAACAAATGACTGCTGCATTTTAAAGATTATTTTTTAAATGGGACACCCCATAGATATATTTTTTTGGAATCTAATTCTTTTTCTGATTACAGTGATCTACATACATATATTTGCTTCGACAGTTTGCACACAATTTTTTGGTTTATTTACAGACCCATGGTAATGGATTAACCCAAGCAACCGATCCTTAAATATTTTATTAAGAAAAAGTACTATGCCATAAAAGACATTTTATAACTCCATTGTATTCCAAAGGACATCTATACTTGCCGTGTTAAATAAATTATAACTAGAAAGTAAGATTGAGATACTTGCTTGTAGATATTGAATAAAATCGAGTTTAAAATACTTATAATTATATATTTCCATTCTCAATTATTATTTTTTACCCAATAAGCATAAATAAATGCCACGAGTTACAACAGAGACTTGGCAATAGCTCACGAGTATACCGAGTGAATTACTTGTAGTGTATATTGAAATTTTCCCATTATTTTTTTATTTCAGACTGAATTACACAAATAAACACAAGTTGAATGTAATCCATTTCTAATGACTAATTTGTGTATCGCAATGTTTATTTCAATTTCCCGCCACCTATCCTCATTCATACTCTATTGCGCTGTTGCCGTTACTCCTTCGCGTTTATTACTTGGCAGAAGACAAGTCGGAACTTTTTATGTTTGATAATTTATTTCTCTGTGAAATGGTCTATATTTTTTTCGTCTTACCATTTACATTTTTTCACCCGTAATTCGATTATAAGGGAATGTATCATAGCATTTGCCATAAGAACCCATGTTAAATAGTCAAATTTCTGGCATTAAATAAAAACAAAAACAAACCGATAAATATATCGCAATAATACGAAATTGGCTGCATTTTTTCGTAGCACCCGATGCTCCTTAAGCGGCCGTTTCTGGTACCGCCATCTGTGGGCAGGGTAAGAGAACTACAAGGTTGCAGATTCCTTTATAATGATAATTCCAAATTTTGATAGACCATTTCATATGTAGAGGAGTTGAGCGTTCTCTGCTTCTGTCATTATCTATTATTTATTTATTTCTATTCTATTTCATGACAGTAAAAAAATCTGCTATTTATTGACTTAACACGACGGGTACAACAGTGCACAACGGGACGATTTAAAATAGAAAATGTGGCAATTTTTACTGTTGCCTTTTCTTAAGTGAAAGAATTATTTGAGATTTTTGTTATACCATACGAGTAAAAAGGTAGGCAAATTGTCTGAGGCTTTATTGAAATATTTTTTATACTTACAATGTTTCTTATTCTTGAACTTATACCTACAATTCTACTAGAATATATTTTTTTAATTTATTCTTGTTTTTTTATGACAGATTTGTTTAAATAGCAGTAAGTAAATACATTTTATTTTGCTTCAAGCGGAAAATATTCCGACTCCGGCCCTGTTCACGGCTAACTATTAAACGACAACAAAACTCTCTAAAATGTAACACACTGGTACCCTCTCACTGCACAACAGAATTATGAAAACCGGCGGGAACCGCCCCATTCAACTTCCGGGGCTAAATCATTTCACTTCAACGCAAATCCGTCTGTATCAGAGCATAAAAAATTTAACAGCATACGGGGCCTCCGGCATTTGCCTACCGGCGGGTACAGACGTTTCGTCGGTTAGGTAATTACACACGCCGCTTTCTAAAAAGTATGTATATTTAAGGTTTGCGCTGCGGCAGGTATTTAACTTCGTGCGAGTGCCCCGTACGCCGCCGGTGTTGCACAACGAGCGTTGTTGTAACACTGACCATTACCCGCTAATGAACTTTGAGACACATTTTTCGTTCCGATCGGTAGCTCGACCGAAATACGGGAATTTTTTGTTTTGGTTCTTGCGGAGGATTTCTAACAGGTCTATGAATACTACGGAATTAGCTAATTCATGTACTTACTGACGTTTCGAGTTAATTCGACGTTTACGACGATCGCTGTTAAAATATCGGCGATCCTTTACCCATATTATTATTAGACATCGGAAACTTTGTGGCGACATACAAATAAAGTAGGGTTATAGTAACAGAAATAGACTAAATCTGTGGTCAAACCGTGTGCCACTTCATACTCATAATACACAATGCTAAATGCTACTGACTGCCATAAAAACACGTGCCAAGCAAAGCACAAAACATACGCACAAACGACAACGTCTCTCAGCTTAATGGTTGAAATTGAAATAATTATAATACTTTAAGAAAAAAAACGCTAATAACTGATAAATTTAAATGAGGTTAAGTTTGTAAATGTTATTTTTTATTAATGTTCAGCTTAGAAATATAGAATTAATCTTCTGATAGAAGTAAATCTTCAAATAATTTTATTTTTGGTTTTTTACTCGTTTTTGAGGTTAAGAAACTTTTTAGGTTACGTTATGTTAGATTTATTAAAATAAAATTCACATACATTTTGTGATGATAAACTATTAATAGTTTACTTTTATTTAACCTGTCAACAGGTATTATTGAATGTTAAAACAATAATACTTTTATAACTTGTTTTTAGGTTATGTTAGGTTAGATTGGGTTAGACAATGTGAATTTAAATTTGTTTCAAAACGCGAAGTCTAAATTTTATGTATAAATCAATTTTTTATGACTATTTTGATTTTTTATTGTTTATAATATTGTTTTGACTAATGTTTGAGAAAAAAAGCAATACTTAATTAATTTCTATAAATTCAGAATAATTTTTCTCAATAAAGCTCGTGAGGGATCTCTTAGGAAATACCTAAAGATTTAAAAAAAAATTTCATTTTAGACAATTCTTATAGGCTCCAAACAGATCTCTTCCTTTTTATCATAGAACGTATCATTTTTGAGTTATATTTTTTATCTAAAATAAACTTAGAACACAATGAATTATAGTCACATCATACGTAAACCAGCAAATTTTTTTAATTAATTTTATTGGTTTATTCTATAGGTACCATGTAATAAAACAATAATCACTGTCATTGTTTACCCTTGCCTTATACAGGTCGATTCAAAATTCAGTACAAAGAATTTAGGGGTGTATTTTTTAGGTCAAAATACGACTTTTTTTTCCTATAAACGTGGGTCCACAAATACTTAGTTTGCGATATACAGTGTGTTAAAGTTTTTTATTTTTTTCGAATTTTTAGGAATAATTTCCAAACTGATTTGAATATTGGCATAAAATTTGAGGTCCGGGGGTTTTTTAGGATGCCAAATTTAAATATGTCATTGCTTAATACGCTGCTTGTAGAGGGCGATATCTATAAGCGTACGCTTGAATTAAGTTGGCCTTAATTTTTTTGTTACTCTGTACATTGACGTTTCGTATTAGTGCGTTTATTCCCCTATCAATTTTAAGCAAAAAAGGTATACTAGGTCTCTCAGACCAACCGTTTCCGATATATTTGGCTGATGAAAAGTAAATTCAAATTTTAAACTTTGAAAATATGAAAATTTAAAAAAAAATACCATCTAATCAGTAATGCGATCATCTTCAATTTAGCTCTTTACATTTTTTTGATACAACTAACCGTTTTCGGGGAAATCACTGCTGACTAAACGGTAGTATCAAAGTACATAGAGAAAAAACATAGTTGGCTGTGACTACTTAGTTTTAAGTTTTATGCCAACATTCAAATCTGTTATTTAGGAAATTACTCCTAAAAAATTTTAAAAAATAGACAACACCCTGTAAATCAAAAACGAAGCAATTGTGGACCCACATTTATAGGAAAACAATCTTCTTTTGTCCTCAAAAATAGCCCCTAAATTCTTTGTAATGAATTTTGAATCAGGATGTATTATGCATTTGTGTAATCTTATCTTTCTCATGTTGCAGCTTGTTGGTAGGGGTAGAGACAGACTTTTGACAGAGCTTTTGACATTCTGGTACATTATCGTCAGTGTAAGTTATTCGTGTGCGCTTTTTCTTATTTTTCGTTATTTTCATTGTTCATTCATTTCAGTTTTTATGAAATCAGTGCTTCTATGCTAAATGTGAAGAACAGTATTCATCCATATATTTAAATATATAATAACTCGAAACTTATCTATATCAACCTTTTAAATCTAATATATTATTTATAATAATTAATTGACTAATCAAGTATTTGATGAAAATTATAATTTCTAGCGAGACAACAAATCTCGCTGAACCCTCAGACTGACCTATTAAAAAATTAAAAAGAAGCTTACTAGTCTCTTGTACTTATTTTTCTATAAAACTATTTTCCTATGGTTTTATCGACATTTACGACAAAACGCATGAAAAAGGTACAGAGTAATGCGCAAGCAAAGGTCGTCTGACCTCAGATAAGCGATATTTAACATTTATCTCTGCAATAAAAAAAAATATTCGGTCTCCTCTCGGCATATAGTACATCATCGCATGTAATTTTTAAATAAATTTCTAGCAATCTCAATAAATTAGTACATAGACAGACGATCTTAGCCTTAACAGTCAACGAGAGATGTTCCAAAGTCCAAAAAAAGTATTTTTTAACTAGACATTAAGGAGGTTCGATACCGGAAAAAAAATGGTAAGAAAGTTTTCAGAGCAATTGAAATCTGTTAATAAATATGCAAACTGCCTCGTGTAAAAATATCAGATCGATTGCCAATGTAGTTTTTTTGAAAAATGATATTAAAAATTATGCTCTTATACACAGGCTCTTATGGGAGTTGGGGAAAAAACTTTAATCAAACGTGAATATTGCTCTTAAAAATGGTTAGGATCGGAAAAATAAAATTGTAATTAAAGAATTAAATATTACTAAACATTTTAAAACAATAAAAATATGCACTTACAATGTAGTAATTATTGAGATAATAGAATGAATATATAACGTTTTGACAAATTTGAACAAACATCTGATCCAATGAAAGGAAATATGGCAACACTGTACGCTGTATTTAACGCTTCGACAGACGCGCTATATTTGAATACCTCCATTATAGACTATAAAATTATTCCAGTCGAAAACATATGTAGTAATAATTAATATTAAATAAATTTTTGTGATCTAATGCAATATAATAGCAATTTGAAACAAAAATTGAAAGGATATCTGCAAAACGAACAGTAAGTATAGATGTTCTGTCATAATCTTCAATTTGACAAGGCGATGTCTCACTATCATACACTGAACTTCTTGATAATTATCATATGGATTCTCGGTTTGCACATTTTACTTTTTCTCATCAATCCACATTCTGTTTCATACGCATTTTATATTACTTTTCAGTCATTACTTTTCCTTTGTACCGGATGTTCATTCATGTTTACGGAATACGCGCAAAGTTGACAGTAATGACAGTTGACCCAACTTTTACCACCACGCCATGGCAATGTTGCCAGATTTCATCCATAATTTTACAAGCTCTTAATGAATAAATATAGACACTTTTATTCAAATAAAAAGTTAATTGCCGTGCATTAAACACGAAAAATATATGCACGCTAACATGTGTTGTATAAATTTCGTTGGTATATATCATATTTAGTTCGCTCAAATTAATTTATGTACTACAACAAAACTACCGTGTATAAGCATAGGCTTCCCTCCCGCACCGCCTGCCCAGCAAGAGATGTATCGAACCTCCTTAACAACAAGGACATAGGTAAGTATCGACAAATGTGTACCTGTTAACAATTTTAAGTCATACAATAAACTCTATAGGTAACGTCTATTTTCCAAATTGAAAGATATTCGAACTAATATTTTTCTAGGTATCACCTCTTATCTTAACTGAGTTCGTGACTGGAGCCTTTTTAATTTTTCAGATTTTTTTTTTGGTGTTATTTACTTAGTATCCCTTATAATTTATTTTTTTTTTCATTTTGTCCAAAAATATAACAAGTATTTTGATATTATGCAAAGCAAACGTTCTAATATTGAAAAAAAAAACGGTATATTTAGTTAATAATAATTTACATATTTAAGTAGTACCTACCTACTAACAATATTAGTAAAAGTAGTTTAAAAATATGCTATTTTTAGTAATTAGTCATCATGATTTACTTCTATAATAAAATTTGGTTTAATTATCTGTAAAAAAAATTAAAATACAAAAAAAATAAGTAAAAACAAAGATAGAATAAAATAAATCTAGAACCTGTCTTTTTTCATATTAAAAGACGATTTTTGGAGAATTTTTCAAAGAAAAAAAAACCTTTCTTTCTCAGAAAGCACTTTTTTATTTAAAAATCAAAAAAACCTCTAAAAAACTAAAAATTTATTATTTTTATATTTTTTTTATAAAACACCCCAAAACGAACAAATCGAAAAAAAAGTTAGTGATAGGTAGCTTTAGTTTTTGCCAGGTTACAGATAATTGAAAAATTTTTACCCAAAAATATTCAAATGCTCATAACTTCTTGAAGAATTCATATAAAAATTTGAAAAAAATCATGAAAATTACTCTAAATGGATACTAAACCAACAATTCAGGAAAATTAACGATTTCAGTGATTTAGAATGTCCCATACATATTATATGACGTAATCAAGGAGACATGTACCTACCAAATTTTACTAAGATTGCGGAATTATCATAAAAAAATAGTGTAAATAGTCACATTTTCATCGGCAATTGAATTATTCTGGAATTAAGCGACGCCTCTAAGCTTTCGTAACGGACACGAAGAGCGGTAGACCACAAAATGGAAACCGCATTGTCAGAAGCCGTTCCTTCTACTAAAAATTACCAATAATCTTAATTTCATCGAGGTCTCGAACATATAACCAGACGACAACCTTCACCTAGATCTGAAAACCGTCGCATTTCTGCGACTATGGAAATTAACAATTTAACTATCGATTATTAAAGACCTCTGTGTATGTAGTTACTACATAATTACTTGAGCAATAACGGTAAATTGCATGTTTTCGCAAACAAAGCGATTACTGATTTTCTATGCTGTGATTCCCTCTTCAAGGCGACGTCTTTGTGTTTTATTTACCTGCGGGTATTTTACATTACGTAAAAATCCCCATGAAAGCAAATAATGTAGAATGAAGAAAGAAATTCTCTGCCGTTATGCCCGAGAATTTTGTTAACAACATATAGAGTTTTTTAATCTAAAAATTACATTTGCGAGAAACCAAGAAGTGATGAAAGGAAAATCCTCGACGGTTTTACATTGTGGACATATTTTACAAAGTAACTTATTTGCAAAAATTATATTTACCAGTTTTAGCTGGATTCTCAAACGAATTCTTCCGAGTTAACAGCCAGACAAGATCGAACCTAAATATCAAAGAAAAAATCATGTAAATCGCAATGTACATTGAAGTAAAACATAAGAATATATCGGAGGTTAATCCGAGATGGACAAGGCACCCGATATTATACCGAATTTTATACATTTTCAAGCCAAAGAAACCCACAAAGAAAAAAATGCAGAAGTTAGAAATTATTAGAAAGATAGGTAAAAAATGTTGTGTTAAATAAAGTACCTAGATTGTGCCTAATTATTAGAAGATAATAATTGTGTTAAACAATCTACAAGCAGTAATTATTTGTGTCTTTATAATTTAGTCATATATACGAATTACAAAATTTAGAGTATAGCATAGCGAACAACACCAATTTGCAAACAGAAAATGTTACATTGTTTGAACACTAACCTTCATTAGATTTAACACAAATCTGTCAATCAATCTCACAAAATAACAACTTCCAGCTAAATCACGTATTTCAGCTAACCGATATCATTTCAAAATACATTTTTTATCGCATTTTATTGAAAAGTTCTGGGGGCTTACGTTTTGGCAAAAATAGTACCTATTAGCAACTAATATCAGTTCAGAGTAACTCTAAGTTGCTAATAGCTACTAATAGCTACTATTTTTGCCAAATTGAAAGGCCCTATGGAGGCGTTCTTGTTTACGAAACAACTGACTGAGTTATTGTTGTTGGGTAGATGGAGACTGGTTTATGTCACCCGAAATCCGAAATTCTACGGGTGGCTTAATTTGATTTGGCCGACTATGCCCAAAGGTTTTAACAGATTAAAGTCAACCAGTTCAATTATACAAATAATGAAACATTTTAGTGTATTATTTGGACAGTATTTTGTTTACCTGCTTACATCCTGTCGATTATTGGAAGTGGTTAATCGTCCTTGTACTGTTAACTTTCGCTTACTAGTGAACTAAATAAGTGACATTTCAGTTATATCCTTATACGGAAGGTTTTTAACAATCACCGCTTTTACTCTTACTCGTAGGGTCTAAGAATATGCGTGCCTATTGTTTACCCAGAACAAAATCCCTCAACCTAACCTAACAAAACTTCTTCGGGCGGGCAACGACGGACCCAATAAAAATTCGATGCCAAAATATAAAATATATAATAACTCACCGTGTCTCGATTCCTTGCGAAACAGACAAACTCCAAGAGCAAATCCACTTTCTACAATACAACACTTTCCAGCGATCGGCTGGGTACACTTACACAATTTAATACACACAACTAAATCTAGCATATTTTGGTGCACTAACATGTAAGCATGATACTTTTGGCGTATTTAGATACGAAAAAGATATAGTTCCGGAAAGATTACGAGAACATCGTAACCGAAGTGACAGAGCTCGCAAGAAGATCACACGACTAAAGTCAGCTGCGAACTGCCGAGCCGAGGAACTGAGGCTTTATGGGAGAACTTTGCTATCAATGCGCTCGCAATTCAGTGGTAGATGCGCGCCGCTAGATGGCGCCCGGGCTTCAGTCACGGGCGGCGAATCCAATCAATAATTCATAACAGTACAATATTGTCGTAAAAACATTCGTTATGATAATTAACTGCGGAGCGTTATTGCTCTCGAACGGTTCATCTTATTATTTGAATTCGATGGGGATTCGTATAGGTATTTCATTAGTACGTTCGGCACGATTTTAAGTGCGACACGAAGTCGACCATTTCAATAGGCGTATTCGAACTATCCACAGTCACGATAATTGTATATCTAATACGTTAATACTGGGCATCTAGTAAGTATCTACTAATCTGTCTACATTTATCCTCCTAATGCTCCACCTAATGGAGGGATACCTAAAGATATGTACCTATATTTTGAAAAAAAATTAACATGGCGTGTTATAAATTATTTGATGTTAAAAACCGGTCTTGTACTATTACACAATATACTATCCCCGTATCGGGGGACTTAAAGAAAGACTACGAGGATAATATCGCAATTTTATTTAAACATGTCGTTAACCGTGTTAAAATAATAGCATTACACCTATTTCTAGAAAAATTTTTGTCCTTAAAAATACATCTTCCTCTCTCAGTCATTGAGATTCCGAATTGGACACAGGCAAGAGCAGAACTTTTCCCAAAACCTCCTCTTATCCTCACTGTCACTCGAATCCCTCTGCGACGGTGTAAGTTTCTCATGTTTTTCTTCATCTGAAACTAAAGAGTTTTCTGATTGGTACAGTTTATCCGGTGAATCCAGAATTCTATTTTGGATATTTACTAGTTTCTGTCCTATAATAGTGTGTCTGTTACGCTTTTTTGCCGTGGCTAATTTATCCACCTCAGTTTTATATACGACGTATTGTCGAATGTATTGGTTGAGTTTTGATTTTTCGTCGTCGTGGCTACTTTTCGCCAACTCGCCTAACTTGGCGTTTTGAGACAGCTTGCCTACATACTTATTTAATTTACATATATCATAAGATTCATCACCTGTTCTGTCGGTGTCCCCATCACCCATATTTATCACTATGTTATCATTTGTCCCTGAGCGTAGTCTAGTTAATTCTTCGAACGTGCTCAGCTTCTTCTTCACAGAAAACTCTCGGTTCTTAAAGAATTTATTCCTGTTCTTCTTCTTCCTGTCTGCTGTGTCGATAGTTGTCTTCATCACCTTCACGGGATATGATTCGTCTTCGTCAGAGCTTCCCCTTACACTGTTCAAAGACAACACGTTCTTGGAACTGGATGTGTTGGTACGGTTCTTTGAAGACTGAGTGGACAAAGTACTCTCGTCTTTTTCATACGCTTCCTTAGTCTCTATAATGACTTTTGGGAAAAGCGAGCCACTATTTCTGCTCTCATATTCAGAATCGGATTCCGTTTCGAAGGATAAATTCAAAACACTGAACTTGTCGCCCGTACATTGAGAAGGCGTTCTTGTATTTGTGTCTCGTGGAACTAAATTAAAATTACGGAACTCCTCTTCATTACATTGAGTTTGTCTGGTTTCGGTAAAGTCGTTCACGACGGTACTTACAAAGTTCGTCACTTTTTGCGGGTTGGACTCTTCTTTGAACAACAAGTCGTGTATTCCAATTTTGGTGTGGTAAGGAACATTTCCATCGGAAACTGAAACGAACCTGGGTGTTTTCAGTCTCTGACACACCTTTTTTGTTGGTGGACTGTAATCTGGTTCGAGAATATTCGTGGAAGATCTCGACTCCAGATTGTAGTTCAGGGAAAAGGGATGAATTGTTGTGAGTTCCAAACCCTTAGGATTGTTTGCGTCGTTGAAGATTCCATCACTAGAAAGGGGCCTTTGGTGCGGAACATTGCTTGTTCGTCGAACGTTAGCGGTTTGTTCGTAATTTTCTGGCTCGTCCTCTATGATTTCGGTGATTGTACACCTCTGATAGCCTTCCTCTGAGAGTTCCATCAGGTCCAACTTCTTTCGGACTAAGTTTAGTTGTTCTGTGTAGTTGTAACCCATGTTGTAGAGGTCCACATCTGGTCGACTGCTCTCTGAGGTGCCGGGAGTGTCTTCATCGTTATGGAACATAATAAGCAAGTAGTCCTGGTAGGCGTCCTGGGCCTGGTCGTAAGGAGAGTCACCGAAAGGTCCACCCAAAATATCTGGAAAGTTAGTATTTATGTCAATTTTTTTATTTTGGAGGTGCATCTCTGGTAAATAAAAAGTCGGAGGGGTAAAAGCAAAAGTTTGCAAAAACGACAAGTACATGTTCTCACAATTTACAACAAAAAAATGAACATTTTTGGAATAAGTAACAATCCTTCAAACTCAACTTACAAGACGACAGAGACGAGTATCTACTAATATCTCTGAAGTATATAGAGGAGGTCCAAATAACATAAGGAATTCCTTGTTTGCAGTTTCATATAAATTTATTATTGGAGCTGATATAAATTATATAAATTAATAATTACATTTAAATATGCATAACAGATCTTGGAGATTTCCACTTATCCTCATATATATGTTCTTTTGGGGACATTGGGAAGAAATTGAAGATGTAGTCGTGTTATTTTTATCTCCCCCATATGCTCCTTAGAGATATATTACCGGACAATCTGTATAATTTGGATGTAATATTTCGAAAGTGAACTGAAGTCTTCATAGACAAATAAGCAATGGTGTGAATGAACCTGACTTGAATTTTAGTTTAAACCCTTCCAAATTTCATTTTATTGGGTATAAAAATGAATAGTCTGAACAGAGCAAGGAAAAAGGGGGTCGTGATTTTCTGACCAATCTAAATCCAAATCCTCTTTTTTCCTTGCCCTATTACGACTATACTTTTTTACATTGTTTGAAGGGCACAAAAATAATTTAATAATTATTAGAAATTGTTGTGTTAGTTGAAACTCCTCAAACTAGAAAAGTGACAGGAGTTTGACGTTGTCATAATTTCATTACATTCATTCACCATCTTCAAGCTTTTCCAGGTAAAACGCAACTAATACTTCATTACAATTTACTATCACTGTTATCGATGGCACATCATACGCTGTCATAATCATTTCTGTCTACTTGTCTTTACGTTTGTGTTTACATTTTCCTACACTAACCTCTTTTGCAGGAGGAAGATCCGGAACGTGCGTTGATGTTCGGAACCTCTTTGACTTCAACATCACCCTCGCTGCCTGTCCTGGCCGTCGACTTCTGTGACATTCTCTCAAAAGCAGAAAACAATCACGTGACAGAACGGAACCGACCAAACATCACGAGATGACATGCCTCAGAGTTTTTCGATTGGACCCGAATCAGCGATACTGTTTTGTTTTTTCCGCCGCGTCCGATATCGTGCTGCCAATTTCATTCGCAAAAGGCCAGGTTTAATGGAATAAATAAAAATAACTGCCGCCGCCGAATCCAAATGGAATAAATAGACTGTTGGCTTTTGATGGGGGGGGGGTGGGGGGGGGGGGGGGGCCTTTGTGCACCCCGTTTTTACCGGCCGTATTTCACGTGTGTCAAGGGGGAGCGGAGGTCAGTGGCGTGAGGCCCAATGTGTACACTACAGGGTCACTCGACGTTTTTATTTCCAAATTAAAGTCGATTATTTAGAACAGTGGCGTTTGTGAATCTTACATTTTTAAGGAAAACCATCATACACACGTATTCTATATGAGGTTGTCATTAAAAAAATGCTTCCCAGGTACATATTTTTTCTTATATTATATCCTTTGATTTTTACAATTATTTTCATGTTAAAAATTAAAATATAGTCCAATCAATGTTAAATTTACAAAAAATACCACCTGGAAACAAAAAATATGGTGATATAGGAGAAAAAATTCTAAGAAAGGCAGTGTTTTTTTACTGTGGCGCATAAACAGCGAAGTTAACCTAAAAAATTAATAAAAGTAAAAAATACGGTTTTTCGCTAATAAAAAAAAGACTTGAACTCCAATCGAAAAAAGTTATATGAGAAAGTTGTAGCTATTAAAAAAACCTATCGATTCGTAAATATATCGCTTGCTTTATTACTCTTCGAGATATATCGCAAAAACCGTCAAAAATCGCCTTTTTTTGTTTTTGCTGTATCTCTTGCAAATTAAAGTTTTGAAACTTGTTACTTGCTGTAAATGTAGCCCTCGGCAAGCAAAAAAGTACCTTTTTTTAAAATTAAAAAATATTAAAAAATTTTCGAGTTATATCGATTTTTCGAAAAAAAGGTTATTTCGAAAATCGGCTCTTCTTGCTAGACGAATAGTCATAGAGAAACGAATCAGTGCTCATTTTTTTCCTTAAGAGCTGTACTTTCATGGTAAAAAAGAGTTAAACGATTTTATTCATTTCAAGTGTCCAAAAATGACTTTTAAGAAAGTAAAAATTTTTTGGTCGCGTTTTTCTTGAATATCTTTTTCGATTTTCGTTTGTCGATAATGTCTATTACAGGAATCGATTGCGGGCATTTTTACGCGAATTTAAAAAAAACGTTGCTCTACGACCGTCTGGAGCCAAGATAATTTTTAACCGAGCTAACTGTAGCGGACGGCGGAGTGGGGGTAACGGTGACTATATGACTCCCACTCAAACACACCCTGTATAAAAGCTTCAAATAGGAATTATTAATTGTTCTGCAACTGAAGGTTAAGATATGAATAAAAACGTTATTTTAATATTCGTGTTTTCTCTGGGAATGAATAAGTCATTTAATAATTCGAGAAGAAACGTTTGTCGAAATTCCCTATCCGTCCCAAGTAGGTACTCGCTGAAATTATGCGAATTTTTTTCGCCAAAAATTCGCCGTATACATTTTTCATAGCGGCGACTTTAATTGAGCCCCATAGAATTCAAAACAGCCCGGCACATCCGCAGCTGTTGATTTAATAACTTAAAGAGAAAGAAAAATAGAAATTAATTTAGTTGGTACACAAAAAGAATACATAATTGGATGCCATTCGCAGAGGAACGGGCACAATGGAAAGGAAGAAGACGACTAGAAAAACATATAAATTTTTATTTCTTTTCCTATTGTTGTCGAGGGCTGCCTGCGGATGACATAATTGATTTTGTTAACAATGCAAGGAACAACGGCGGCGATATTATTTTATTATTCCTCGAAGTTGGAAATTGTGTCTCCGGGACGTTATGTGTTTAATTAAACTACTGTCTCGCGTCAGTTCCACGTGTAATTTATTATATTTATATGAGGAGTATCACTTCAACCACTTTGAAACTTGAATTTTCACAATTTACCACAACTACATAGTTCTCTTCATAGGAGAATTAATGAATGAGATGTTGAACAAGGACAGACGAAGAGACTCAGCTGGTGATTTGGACATATATCTGTTGGATAATTTTTTACGTATGATTCTATAAATTCAATGAATCCGCGTCTTCCGCTAGTGGTTGCCGCGGTCTTTTTAATAATAATTGAAATAGACGGGAGTAAATCATCACAAGACAATTGGTTACAAACTGGACTATTTTTAGTTTGCGAAAATGTTGCATCACTTCATTCAGAAAGGTCAAAGCTGAAGTATGAAGAGACTTATAAAAAGTCGTATGAATGATGTAAGATTGAGCATCAAGGATGTCCAGAAAGAGAAGGTTCTTTTATCATACTTTGTAGGTCTACCAAAATTATAGAAAACCTCGTCGCTTTATGTCTACTATTATGTTGCGTTCGACGAAATATGTAAAATACAACACTATTATTAGTAAGTTTGTACATTTAGTTGAATTTTTAGAGAGAAAATCAGGGATTTCGATAAATGAAATCAACAGTTTTTACTAGAAATAAAATTAACAAATTTTTAAAAGAAATTGACGACAAAATTCACATCGTCAACAAGGTTGTATTAATCATAGAGCTTGCAGGGCAATGTATCTGTATTCTTATTGCGAGCACAAACAGAAATTCAGCAATTTACAGGGCGCCTCATAATTAGTGTCCAATAATTTACTACTTGATTCTATTGCCAAGAATAAGAATATTTTTTCATATAAACATTGGTCGAGAAATGCTTCTTAAGGGAGAAATTATGAATTTTGACACCATGAACGCTCATTAAAAATCATATCACAAAATTTTTAAAAAATTTTGAACAGGGTACCTACTCAATTGGTGGGGGGGGGGGGTCGTCAGCTAAAATTTGCCCCAATTTTTTACTTGTCAAAATTTTCAAATTCAGAGGATAGACTTTCATTTCTTCTACAAAAAAAAAGGTACTCTTTATTTCTTTTGATAAAATGCTTAATTTCCAAGAAAAACGGATTTAAGTGCTTAGAAAAGCCCACTTTGGGAAGTGTTATAATATATTTAAACCGATTTTTCTCGAAAGCGGATTACTTTTTCGATGTAAAACAACAATACCATTTTTAATAGAAAACTCAGATCTATCAAATTTTACTGTTTAAATTTGAAAATAACAACAATATAACAAATTTTAGCCCGAGTCTCCCCCCCCCCTGCTTAAGACGCGCAAATTTTTTTAAGAACTTTTCACATTGTTTGTGACAATGTATAATGATATTATGACATCAAAATTCATAATGGTGCATGTCAATTTAGGAGATGACTTTTTTTTGATAGGGACTATTTTTTCATAGATAACTTATTCCAAAATTCACACCACTGGCGTAGTTACTGGGCGAGTAGGGGACCTTTTTTGAAAAAAAAATCGTACGCCACCGGTTTTTTAAATAATTTTAAGTGTTTTTAAAATGTACAATAATCAATTTGTGGCAATAAAGTATTATTGTAAAGTATTCGTAAAATTTACTGGTCTTTAGATAATTGGGAAATCAAATAAGATACTTAAGTTACTATTTATCATTTTCTATTGATTTGAGAATTGCGAATTTTATTTTGTAATATACTTGTTTACTTTATAACCTGAGTATCCAATCATGTTTTAACCTTCTTTTTTACGGCTATATCTTGTTTTTTTTTCTGTAAAAGATCTATTCACGGGTTTTCTGCCTAATCTCATTAAATTTTTAAGAACGAATTTTGTAATCTGATTTTTCGGATTAGTGATCAGTGACCCCGAAAACCCCCGTATACCAAATTGGGCGCGAATGTGTTATATTTTGAAAATTTGGTCGGCCATCTTGGATACGCCATCTTGAATTTTGCAAAATTGATCTCGGATCCGTGATCAGCGACCCCGAAAACCACCGTATACCAAATTTGGCGCAAATCTGTTATTTTTTTGAAAATTCGTGATATCTGACCTTATTTAACCCGTTTTTTTAGGTTAGAAAAAGAACCATCAATTCTGACTGCGGATTCACGTTCGGCAGGGTCTTAACCATCTAACTAAAAGAACATTTGAAAATAGAAAAAAAAATTTTGTGTTTTTCCTACCACTTTTTCGTTTCTTTTTTCTATTTTTGACCTGTATTTTGAGGTTAGGAAGTTCCTGTGATGTGATAGCTCAATTCTGGCACCGAATTCGTGATCAGGAGGCAAAAATACTATGGATAACATATTATGTCGCATGAAAAGTGCAGACAACTTTGTTTGTATGGCTGTGTTATTTTTAAATTACCGTAAAAATAAGCTCTATTTAAAGCAAAAAGAGCAAATTCCCGAGCAGCTTTTGCCTGACCCTAGGACGATTTATTTAAGTATAACACTGTTGTACACATCTTAATTTATTACTTCTAAAGGGCAACTTAATTTCAATTTTCTGAGTTTGTAAAACCAATATAAATTTTTCTTTTTCGATACGTTTCTTTGGATCAACATGTATGGACAACTCCCATGTACTAGTCTAACAACAGTGGGTATTCCTATTTATTTCCATACTATTTTATTTTGAATGAAAATATTACTATTATGTTTTCTTTATTTTTAGAAATAAATTAACTGATTTAAGACATACAAAGTATGTAAATATAAGTAATTAATAACTGTAAATAAGGCAATATTTCTACGTACAGCCGCTTAACGCTTAAATAATGAGTGCTTGAACGCGGGACGAACCACGATCAAACAGTGGAGTTAATGCAATTTGCAACATGTTAAAACTAGAAATTTAATCACCTAATACGTCACGTCGCAACTAACTTGGGACAATATCCATCTCAATCCGATCATCATAATTGAGTTACGCGAATCTTGATGCTATCTGTGCAAGTTTGTACGTGATACACGCTGTCCTGTTCCGGTTGATCTGTGACCTCACGGGATTTGATATACAGGGTGTTAAAAAAAGAGTGTAAGATATTTAAGGAGGTAATAGTATGAACCAAAATAAGCAGAAAAGTCTCAATAAACATGGGTCCGCAAAGTAACGATTGCGGAGATATGGAATGTTTTATGTTCTTTAGACCCTTTTTTTATTTTACAAAAACGTTGTGTACTTTCTTATAATAGTTGGTTGATGTTTAGTGAAATAAACAGTACGTATTTGACAGTTGTTCTCAGTGCACAAGTTTTCTTTCGCTATGGCTGGTTACTCTAACGCAGAATTAACAGACATGCATTTCATGTATGGTCGTGCTAATGGGAACGCCACCGAAGCGCGACGTCTTTATGTTGACGCTTATCCAAATCGCCAGATTCCTTCACAACGCATGTTTGGAAGAATTCACCAAAGATTGCGTGATACCGGTTCCTTGAGCAAACAGTGCCATTTATCCGGAAGACCAAGGTCGGTATCCACTCCTAGAGCAGAAGAAGAAATTCTAGCACTGGTAGAGCAGAATCCAGGTACGAGTGTGCGGAGAATATCAGCCGAGGTAGGAATTAGTGGTCCTCTTGTTTGGAGAATCCTTCACGAGCAACTGCTTTATCCATACCATGTGCAACGAGTACAGGCCTTAAATCCAATAAATGATCATCAAGCACGTTTGGTTTTTTGCCGCTGGTTTCTACGTCATGATGCTGAAGACCCTCGTTTTCTTGCAAACATTCTTTTTACTGATGAGGCCGGGTTCACAAGAAATGGAGTGTTTAATTTTCACAATACGCATATTTGGGCCGACGAAAATCCTCATGCTCTAATAGAATCTGGACATCAGGCACGTTTTTCATTAAACATTTGGATGGGTATTGTAGGTGACAGGTTTCTAGGTCCTGTTGTTTTACCAAACCGATTAACAGGCGCTGCTTACCTCAACTTTCTGCAGAACACACTGTATGAGTTTTTGGAAGACATTCCTTTGAATCAGAGGCAACAAATGTGGTTCCAGCATGATGGTGCTCCAGCTCATTTTTCCATGGCCGTTAGAGAGCATTTACACCAAACTTTTCCACATAGATGGGTAGGAAGGGCCGGACCTGTTTTATGGCCTCCAAGATCGCCTGATCTGAACCCTCTAGATTTCTTTGTTTGGGGATATTTGAAGACATTAGTGTATGGTACTCCTGTAAATAGCCTGGAAGAGCTGCAGCTACGGATTAATCAAAAGTGTCAAGAAATCCAAACCAAGGAGGGTGTTTTCGAAAGAGTTCGAATATCGTTGAGACGAAGATGTCGTGCCTGCTTGGAAATGGACGGAGGGCACTTTGAACATCTTCTGTAACTTTGTTTTTTGTTTGTTAAAAGCTCCCATTGTCGGTTTATTCCTAATAAAGTAAAATGTTTGAGAAACGAATAGTGGTCCATATCTCCGCAACCGTTACTATGCGGACCCATGTTTATTAAGACTTTTCTGCTTATTTTGGTTCATACTATTACCTCCTGAAATATTTTACACTATTTTTTTAACACCATGTATTAATAGTTATGCTAAATTGTTATTGGGTATATCCATGAAGCCCGTACCGTAAGGGGTTTTGTTTTATTTCAGGAATCTATTACACATATGCGAAATGACCCAGGCAGCAGTGGTCATACGGCAACCACAGGTTCTTCAGGCAAAAGCAATTGAATTTGAAGTTAACTTATATTAGTCCAACAAATGTTTCGTTTTAAAATTGCAGGATATGAAAATCTTGCTTTTGAAATGGTTTTTCTGATTACTGTTTTCTTTGACATCCTGTATAAGGGAGCTAAGTTATTCGACTCGCAAAAGGACAGTTCGGAAACGGAAACCTTTTGCTTAATTGCAAGCAATTAGTTTTGTTCCTCTCGTATTTACTCGAAAAAGTGTTCAACAGCCACGGAATCGATTTGTATTCAGCGAACGCGATCCACGCATCAATCACGTCTTCTCGCGTTATAATCTAGTGACCTGACAATTTCCTACGCCCTTCCACCGCTTTTACAACCCTTTTACGATCGCCCCCTTCCAACTCGACATTATTTCTTGTTAACACCGGCCACGGAAATATGTTTTTTACGTCCGTCGGTCTACCTACGGATACAAAATTTTTTTGTCCTTCCTCCCTGATCTGGGGGATACGGAGATACACGTGCTCGCCATAAAAGAAGGGGGCGTGCAAACACCAAACAAAGACCAAGGATTATGCGGGACAGTGATGGAACGGCCAGATTTTTAACAGGAAAAGAACATAACCAACGTAGTTCTATGGTTATGTCCTCTCAGACCTTGAAATTTGGATCTGAAACTAAAGTTTGTGAACTACGCAGATTCGTATTAATGACAATTGTGCTAATGGACAAGGAACGTTGTATGTACAGTCCCTACATCTCGAACGTCGTCAAAAGCCTCGCATTTCGAATCCCCAGAGGCACGCTGCTGTGTTGTAATCCATGTACATTTCGTCCGGGGTATGAAGAATTACAGGATAGATGGCATTCGACCCGCAACACATACAAGTCCTGCTGTTCTGCCTTTCCAAATAACTGTCCATTTTACTCCTGGGGGACTGGGAACAGGGGGGGCTTCAGGAGGATACATGCTGTATGATTTTTAGCATGGTGTAACCATATCGTTTAAAAAAATAGAAACAAAATGTTTAACTTAGGCATTTCATAGTTTTCGGATATGATAAACCCGAAAATTAGTTTCAATAGTCGAGTTTTTACTTGACATTTCTGCAATTTCATAAAATTTCACTTTAAGAACATTAAAAATAGCTTAATTTAACAATACCTTGTTTAGTTTTCGAAACAGGAATAGAAATTCGTCGGTTAGAATCTCAAATCTGCTTCTAGTTATACAAGCAACGCATATTTCAGAATGTTTTTGATTTTCTTTAATTCTTATGCTTTGTATCTCTCACTAGCTGTAGGTTTTGCAATGTCTTTTTACGCTCTATCGTGACATGATAGGAAAAGTATTTACTGGGTTTGATATCAACATAAATACAAAAATGATTTTACCTTGGAGTAAATGAAGTAGTCAAATTATTCTTTTCTTCTTTCTGTTCACCTGTTTGCTGGACATTTTCCTACATTTTTCCCTTTAACATCCAGCTGAATAGATTTATGTTATTCGATACCAAAAATAATATACGATCATGTAAATTCAAAATTGATAAATGTGAGTTTTGCATTTATAACTTATTTTAGAAATAAGAAGAAAAGTCCAATTTCTCACAATCCTTTTACTTTTTTAAAAAAATACTACCGGTTTCGACGTCAAACTTTTGCACCTCGTCTTCAGGTCATACAAGGGTACAATATAATATAATGTTTTAAATTAGTGAAGTCAAAATATGTTTAATTTTAAATTTTATAAAGTCAAATTATGTTTAATTTTTTAACCTATACAATAATTATTAAATTTTTACAAATAACGAGCGTTCAAATAAAAACGTGGTCAAGTTGGTTCTGAAAATTTGGACGTAGGGCGTAGCGTATAGCAAATGAACTTAAACGTCATCTGTCAACGCGCTATATCGCCGCTATCAATTTGAATATTTTCGTTTTAAAAAGCGTTTAAAATGGCGTTTTCTCAAGAACAAAAAGTGTTTATCATAGAGTCCTACTTTAGAAATGGACGCAAGATCGATGGAATATTAAAGTATTCTATTGAGGAATGTTTCATAGAATTTCAAAATCAATTTCCCGGCGTTGTTGAGTACAAAATTTTTCAAAGTGCAGTTCAGCGTTGTGTTAATGTTTTTCGTGAAACGGGCAGTGTAACAAGAAAAGAAGGAAGCGGCCGACCTAAAAAGCGGACTGAAGAATTAAAAGAAAATGTCCAACAAATAATGGAAAATGCGCCAAGAACTTCTGTACGTGTTTTATCACAAATGGTGGGAATATCGGTCGGTACCTGCCACACAGTGTTAAAAAAAGATTTGCGTTTGTTCTCCTATTGTTTAACTTGTCAGCAAGAACTTCATGAAGTTGATTTTTCGCGACGGGCTGTATTTTGTGAATGGTATTTAAACAACTACGGTGAACTTCATAATATCACCTTTTTTTCTGATGAAGCCTGGTTTCATTTAAGTGGTTACGTAAACTCACAGAATATGAGAATGTGGTCTTCTGAAAAACCAGATAACTTTTTTGTCGAGGGCCCTCTACACGCTCAAAAAATTGGAGTTTGGTGTGCTCTCAATCGAAGGAGGATTTATGGACCTATTTTTTTTAATGGTACTCTTACTGCGCAAAGGTATAGAGAAGAAATTATCGCTCCTTTTGTTAACCAGCTGGAAGAAAACAAATTACAAACTTTTCCTTTCAACAAGACGGCGCAAGGGCACATACGGCAGGCGAGACGATGAATATGTTGAGGGAAGTTTTCCAAAATCGACTAATAAGTCTCAATGCTGAACATGAATTTCCACCGAGGTCATGTGATATTACGCCGTGTGATTTCTTTTTGTGGCCTTACCTTAAAAACACTATTTTTGAACTGCCTATTCCTGATTTAAACCATCTGCAGGCTCGACTTATAGACAAGATTCGTGAAATTAACAATACCCCGAGCATCTTAGAAAATGTCTTTAATTCTTTGAGGAACAGGTGTGAACAAGGAGGGGGACACTTTCAGCAGCTGCTTTAATTTATTGTTGTAACAAGGAGGGGGACACTTTCCGCAGCTCCTTTAATTGTTTGTTATTGTTATCACGATTATTCTTTAAAATAAAGTTATATAGTCATTAACGTTATTGAAACTGACAGCTGCTATACAGCTCGTTGAGAAATGAGGTTAAGTTGGTCGCTATAAGGTACTCCCTACGTCCAATGTGTCAGAGCCAACTTCAACCACGTTTTTATTTGAACGCTCGTTATATACTATTTGATTTTAAATTATTTCTTAAGTTTTACTTTTTAAAAACTGTTAAAATTAGAAATAATAAATATAAAAATAAATCTTTTCTACATACTTACATTTTTAACAACTATCTTTAATTTATTAAAAAAATTTCGTAATATACTGAATGTTGGAAACTATAGTTGTTAATGGGGCAGCAAACGCAGAGGCACAGTCTCTTTATATCTACAGGTATAAGGGCATTCGAGGACATGAACTTCCAGATGAAAAATGACGTTCCTTTTACTCCGAGTTTTACTCCTTTCTTATTTTATAACGAACCCTGTTATCTTCAAACGATTTATACAACGGATTTCTTTTTCTTTTCTGTATTTTGGCTCGTTTCCTTTTAAGAATCCAACAGAAATCTGCCGTCATATTAATATCCCACCTTCCTTGGAACCGACGCTCCATTTCCTTGATGTCTTGGTGAAACAGTCCACTCTGTTCTTTACTGTAGTCTCCAAGGTTCTCCGGAAAGTAGTCAAGATGAGAGTCTAGGAAACGCAATTTCAAGTTCATCAACTGTTTCAAGTTTTCCTATTCCTCAACTAAATTCTAGTAATCCTCACTTTTCTAATTCCCCAAGACATTCAGAGTGACTTTCTTGAAACTTGACTATGCTGTTCTTTCAGTATCATTCATTTTTGTGATTTGAGAACACGTTTCAGTTAAGTATCACTTACTTCCGGAAACAGTCGCCATATTTGTCCAAAGCTTTAACGAACTGTTTTATGAGACCAAGTTTCATATGGAGAGCTGGAAGCAGAATATTTGAAGCAACAACTAAGGTTTACGGATGATGTTTTTCAACCCTGGATAGAAATCTGTTCTTTTGGCCATATTTTCTGTTTATAGTAATTCTTTCTCTTTCTATAACCCCATGGACGTAAGAAACAACGGTGAAAGATGAAGTTTTGATAAATAGATTTTCCATATTTTTTGTATTTAAGAGCGGTTCTTCGTGATTTAAAAAAATGGTGAAAAATGGGGCAAATACATAAGAATACGATATACACATAAGTCTAGACTTTGGAACAGGCCACTTTTCTTTTTTTATGGGTCTGCGTTATCAACAAAATAATGTGAGTTAGATCTGAGTCGATTTTGTGAAAGCAGTGTGAACTTTCGGAAGCCGGCCCTGGCCAGCGTAGGTCCAGCAACTAAATTGCTCCGCTAAAGAGGAAACGTGGAATATTAAAAGATAGTGGTCCCAAACACGAAATATTACGTAATTTAATAAGAGAAGTTTAATGATAGCCGAGCGCTTCGCACATATACACGCTAACGAGCACGTTTGTGCGGCGTGTATGGGGTGGAATCACCAAAGGACCTCCGAGCTCGCTATTATTCCCGTTTTTGCGCCCGAAATAAATTGAGGTGTGACAGACGCATGAATGTGTTTAAGTCGGGTTTTTCAGGTCTTTGTGTTTAGAAAATAGTTTTTGCAGACTTTATTTGCAAAGGGTCCAAGCGCGGTTTTGCGTTGCCGTGAAATCCGCAATTTACTAATGTGAGCTTTTTCTCACTGTCTTGTATTAATAATATTATTGTTTACAAAGGCTTTAAATCTACCGAGTTTCTAGATCCTTCCGGTGCACCTCAAGGTTCCATTCTGGGACCATTATTATTTAATATATTTATAAATAGCATAACTGTCGTGAGGGTACACATGTTCGCAAGTGGCCCATTTTTTAAGTACAACATCAAGAGCGCCACCGAGACGCCGCCCCGACGCACCAGGGTTCCCGGAAGACGACCCCGGCAGAGTGGTGCCAAGGACCAGATACTTCTGCGAAACACTCCACACCACCAGGACTGACTCTCCAGCAAACAGTCGAACCGACAACACGTCTTTTTCACAAGCTTAGTTTTCAATAAAATAGTTTACTTATACCGTTGAGAGAGAGTTTTATTCTTGCTGTACAGCGAAAGCAACCCTCAAGTGGTGACCCCGACGTGATCTTTCAACCGACGTGATCTTTTCAGTGAAAGTACGCGATTTTGTGCAGTTAGAGTGGTTTTTATTTCGCGCAACGCAGCAGGCAACATAAGCCTCAAACAAGGAAACTACGTCGAAAATCATGCCCTTTCAGAAGACGACAAACTGAAACGCATCGAGCAACAGTTAGTGGAGATGTCGCAGGCAATGGCGAAGCTATTCGCGAAGAGTAAACCGCGGCGACCGACGACGAGAACACGACAGTGTTTGTTGGAGAGTCCCTGTGTGTGGAGTCGGTCGTAGGTGTATGAGTACGCATCTGGTCGCCGGCGCCAGTCCGCCGTAGACCCTTCCTGGAACGCTGGTGCGTCCGGCGGCGTCCCCACACACCCTCCTGCCTGGTGGTGTGTGGGTACACATGTTCGTAAGTGACCCATTTTTAGGCATTACGTCAAGAGCGCCAGCAGGACGCCGCCGGACGCACCAGCGTTCCAGGAAGGGTCTACGGCGGACTGACGCCGGCGACCAGATGCGTACGCTCACCCCGTCAACTCGTCTTTTTTTATACAACTTAGTTTTCAATAAAATACTTTATTATTACCGTTGAGAGAGCGTTTCATTTTTGCTGTACAGCGAAAGCAACCCTCAGTCGCATTAGATGTATCTTGTTTGCTTTGTGCTGATTGTTTGAAACTGTTCACCACTCTCGAAACCTTAGAACACTGCAGGGTGATTTAGAATAAGTATCCAGATGGTGCATAGAAAATAGACCGCCACTCAATGCTGCATTTACTTGCAAATTATCTCCTCTAGTTTTTAATTATAATTTAAATAATATATACTTATGTGGGTACACATGTTTGCAAGTGACCCATATTTGAAAGTACAACGTCAAGAACGCCGCCGGACGCACCACGGGGTTCCCGGAAGCCGACCCCTGTAGAGTGGCGCCAGGACCAGGGACTTCTGCCATCGACTACCAAGCTACCTACGACCAACTTCAACACAGGGCACTCTCCAACGAACATTCACCCTGTTAACTCGTCTTTTCATACACAAGTTTT
Source organism: Anoplophora glabripennis (assembly GCF_000390285.2). NCBI lineage: Eukaryota > Metazoa > Arthropoda > Insecta > Coleoptera > Cerambycidae > Anoplophora > Anoplophora glabripennis. The sequence goes on along the minus strand of NW_019416620.1, from coordinate 70,193 downwards.
CTGTACACCAGTTTTCAATAAAATTCTTTATTAGTGCCGTTGAGAGAGCGTTTATTTCTTGCTATACAGCGAAAGCAACCCTCACTTAAAAAGGCCAGCCACGTTCCGGGAACTCGATGTTACCTTCGATCCGAAACTAACTTTTTTCTCACATGTCGCAACTATTACCGGTGAGGCACTTTGAACACTAGGTTCATTGTACTACGGAACCGCGATTTTATTAAGATAAAAACTTTTAAAATCCTTTACTATGCCTTTGTTAGAAGCAGACTTGATTGAATATGCATCACTTGGTTGGTGTCCCAATCATGTTCAAGGAAGATTTTTAGAACTACATACTACATATTCATGTGCTTATCCACTTGTGGTGTCTCCTCAGTGTAGTTTTCTTGCCACATTTTCTATTTCCTCACTTAGTGCTAGATTTTTCTTAAATTTTCCTTTTATAAAACTGTTCATAATAGTTTTGACTTTTGTTAAACTGTACATGTCAGTTCCATGGGAAGATTCGCTACAAACACGAACATTTGACTGGAAAAAGCTCGAACAAATTTCTCTGTGTCGAATTCATAAGTATTGCAGAGAGATTGACTGTTTTTTTCAAATGTAACATGTATTATTTCCCATCTGCACTCTCCTGTTCTGTAATTGGGTGTACACCTGCAGAACAGTGTATTTTCAAAAATAAATAATCCTAATGCTGACAATAATGAAATGTTTTTGTTAAGATAACTAGATATCAAATTTGTCTATTACAAAAAAGGTTTAATTACCAATTTCCAAACTTGCAGCTGCTACCGTATTGATCACAGGAGTAATCAGATGTGTTATTCGCTGCTGAACGTCCTGGGATCACATTTTTAAGGATTGTAAACATAGCACGGCTGTTATTTTCCTAATGCACTTAAAATTCACTATCCCTAGTGTCACAAGTACACAGAGCAGAAAATATGTTAATTATACGAAGATATTATTCGCGAGAAAGGCCTGGTCCTTTATTTGTCCCCAGAGAACCATATAGAAACACATAAAATTAATACTTGTGAGCATTCTCTTACCTTCTCAGTTAATTCTGGAAAAATGGCGTTTAAGGAAAGATCAGAATTCAACAAAGTATTTCAGATAGAATGTAAAATTAAAAAATATTATTTTTAATGTTTGAAGCTATACCTATGCATAGAAATAGATTACTTTTAAAATAATAGCACGTTTAGGTCTGTCAGAACTCTGTAGATCTTAAGTCTACAATTCGGTGCACATCACCTTCAATATATACCAGTGTTATTTTATGTAACTTGCAATCAAAAGTTGTTTTATGAGAGATGTCATCCAAGGTGAACTAATTGTAAGTTTAATATTGTTGTGCTAGTTATTAGACAGACATTGTTAGAAAGTACTTAATTAGATTAGTTTAGAACTTTAAATTATTTAATTAATATGAATCGCAGTAAACAGCTCAAAATAGTGGTTATAAAATCAGTGTCGACACAACAACTTTAAATTAGCCCAAATTTTTCGAATCAATCAACCAGTTTTTGTTAACTAGCGCCAATACTTTCAGTTCTAATTAGGGTTAGATTAATTAATCAGGCAATTAAATCGTGAGTGTAATTTCAGTGAGGCTTTCCAAACTTCGTTATGATCAAGAAAATATTTATTTCATCCATAATAATGCCCTTTCACAACTCAGCCACAGTAATGGCTGATGCTGTTCTATTCTACATGCTCCAATGACTGTTTATACTTGCAGAGCAGTACTATTTAATTTTTGGGTAGTATATATTTTTTTTATTAGGAGTATTAATTTTAAATATTCATATTCTTCCAGTAAATATATTCTTATAATTCATGGATAGCTAGTCTCAACTAATTTAATATTATTATTTGATTATTACGAGTACAAGAACATCAAGGGATACATCTGCTCCCGAAGTCTCATAGACTGAAACTGAGACACCCTGTATAATATATATTTGATATTTTAAAAAATAAAACTTGTTATTGTATTGTGTAGTTTCAAGCAAGATTTTCCCTTAGTATAGACATATATTCAAATTTTGAAATATTCAAAAAAGTTCTACGAACCACCACATCTCAAGGCAGTGTTTCATTTTTATGTGACTTAAATATGCACCTTCATTTAATTCACACGAACTTGATTTGAAAAAAAAGTAAGTTGAAAAGAAAATTATCGGGGGTAGTCTCATATAAAAGTCATAAAGGGTAATATATTGGAAGACTTTAAGTGCCCTTGGTTCGTTTCACTAATTATATTTTTTATTCGTTGTAAAGATGAGAACTGTAAAACTGCCGTTAACTGAAAATATAACCACGCAAACGCATATTTAACTTTTTGTTTAATCATGGGGGGCGGGGTGGATGAAGCGGGACGCGGGGGCCATATATTTACCGTGTTAAATAAACATAAGTTGAATGTAATTCATTTCTAGTGACTAATTTTTGTATCGAAACGTTTATTTAAATTTTCCGCCACCTATCCTCATTCATACTCTATTGCGCTTTTGCCATTACTCCTGCGAGTTTATTATTTAGCGCACAATTCAGAACTTTTTATGTTTGATCATTTATTTCTCTGTGAAATGTGCGATAATCTACTTTTTCTTTCTCTCATTTATTAATTAATTATTCAAATAAATGTTTTTCCGTTTTACCATTTGCATTTTTTCGCACGTAATTCGATTATAAAGGTATGTATCACAGCATTTCCCATGTTGAATATTCAAATTTTTGACATTTATTGGAAACAAAAATAAATCGATAAATAATCCGAGAAAAAGAGTCTAGCAGGATAAGATAAGGTCAGCGGCCCCAGAAATATATTTTGGAAACAACTTGTGTGGTCACATTGGCGAGATATAGATCTACCATTGACACAAATTTAGCCTCACATCTCGCTGCGTTCTGGTGATAATTGATTAAATAGACGCTAGAGGGGGTATTTTTCAAAATTGTTTTTTTCGAAAACTATTGCAGCTGCCCCTGTTCGTCAGATAAAACATTAGTCTACATTATATATTTTTTATAGAATTTTTCTGTCTTATTTACTATTAAAAAATAAATAATATTTGTTTTCAAGATTTTATTCATAGTTCATGCAGAGGTACAATGACAGAAAAAGTATATAATCAAGCTTACTATATCTAGTATTGCTAGAGTGCATAAATATAAAATGGGTGCAACACTATAAAAAAAAAAACTTAAAACTTCTTCTGGCCATATTAGGTACTAATGACTTCCCATTTGTGACACCATTATCATCTGTTTGTTACTCAAAATATATTAGGTAGTAGTTAAAAATGTAAGGAAGACTTTGATTTTGATATAAACAGATGAAAATTGTTTGTGGACCCACGCCGTTTTTAGAGAAGAAGACGCTGTCCAGCTAGTCGCGTGTGTGCATTGTGTTTTGTTTACCCATAATTTTTATGACCCCACCACTATAGTAGCTCGACCTATTTTATTATATTTTTGTTTTGTTTTGCTTTATTTTATTTGTTTTATTTTGTTTTGGTTAGGTATTTTTTATTTTATTTTGTTACTTTATTTTTTTCAGAAAACAATTTTTTGACGTTATTGTTGCAATAGAACGGCCTCTGCTTCTTTCTTCGTCGGCGAAACCCCTCTGGATGGCTACTGTGTAATGGGTTGATTTTGGGTTTTGTTAAAATAAACCGCATAATTTTTGTTGCTTGTAACGTGTGAGCCGGTTGCAACCATTCAAGCAACTTCGCGCTAGATTAAGCTTTACAAAAAGAATGCGCAACTACGCAAAATCAAATCACCGTCTACGATTCAATATTACAACGAAAAATTCCACGTTGCAAACAACCAGTTCACACGTTACAAACAACAAAAATTCTGCGTTTTATTTTAGCAAAACCCAAAATCAACCACTACACAGTAGCCGTCCAGGGGGGTTTCGCTGACGAAGAAAGAAGCAGAGGCCATTCCACTGCAAAACAACGATCAAAAAATTGTCTTCTGAAAAAATAAAGTAACACAAAATAAAATAAAAACAAACAGAATAAAATAAAACAAAATAAGATAAAAACAAACAAAACAAAACAAAATAAAATAAAAAAATAAACAAAATAAAAACAAATAAAGTAAAGCAAAACAAAACAAAACAAAAATAAAACAAAACAAAATAAATAAAGATAAAATAATATAGGTAAATCAAACCGAAACCCTGAGGCGAGTTCAAATAAAACAGTTTAACTATAAAAAAAATGTAATATGTAATCCGAAACAATCCACACACGATAATTGAAGTCGAGCTACTATAGTGGTGGTGGCATAAAAATGATAGGTAAACAAAACACGATGCACACACGCGACTAGGTTTCGTCTTGTTCTCTGAAAATGTTGTAGTTCCACAAACAATTTTCATTTGTTTATGTCAAAATTAAAGTCTTCCTCACATTTTTAATTACTATGTAATATATTTTTGAGTAACAAACAGATGATAATGGTGTCACAAATGGGAAGTCATTAGTACCTAATATGGCCAGAAGAAGTTTTAATTTTTTTTATAGTGTTGCACCCATTTTATATGTATGCACTTTTTGGTAGTAATACTAGACATAGTAAGCTACATTATATATTTTTTCTGCCATTGTACCTCTGCATGAACTATGAATAAAATCTTGAAAAGAAATATTTTTATTTTTTTTAATGGTAAATAAGAATTCTATAAAAAATATATAATGTAGACTAATGTTTTATCTAATGAACAGGTCTAGTTTCATTAGCGCAGCTGCAATAGTTTTCGAAAAAAACAATTTTGAAAAATACCCGCTTTATTAACAATTAAAAAACAAGGCATTAGAATAATGCGAGTCCTAAAAACTCTTCAGCATCTTGTAGGGGGATGTTTAAACTTTAATTTAAGTACCTGGCAACATCAAAAATAATAATTTTTAACCCGGAAATCGGCCGTTGAAAATCGTAATTTTCGCATTTTTAGCAACTTAAATTGTTTATAACTTTAAAACTATCAATTTTAGAGGAATAGTGCATAGGAACTTTTTTGTTTACAATGTGTCAAAAAACCTAATTTTCTGGAGTGAAAAAACCAATTTTTACAATTTGTTTTAAAAAAGTTTGTTTAAACAAATAGGCACCAGATTCCGGTCGGCATCATCTTGATTCATGTTAAGGAACATCTCACGAAACTGAATATGCAAAAAAATCGAGACGGAAAATTTCTCCCACGAATGCACCAGATTTTTAAAGACGGTTTATCTTAATGGTTCCGAACGGAAAAAATGTTAATTTCGTAAACAGCGCTGACAGCTTTATCTTCCCTAAATTTTTTTTCTTGGGCGATTCATGCACACGACTCCATAAAATAAAATCACACCACGCATTTTTTGCGACTCGCCTATTATTAAACATAAGCCATAAATTCACGCGGACCGTAACAAAAAGGGTATATTAAATCGCACCAGACTGCTTTGCATATTTTAAAGTAAGTCTATTACATCGCCACAATGGGGCAGGAGCGTGTATATACGTCGCGGCACTCTCACGAACACAGGACGCCTCTGAAACAAAAGCCGCGCGGATTGAGACCGAAAAAAACTCAATTAGCCCTTGTCGCTGCGAGCGCAATAAACGTGTGTACTAGAAAAATTTACATATTTCCACACTATGATCAGCTAGGCCAGGACGGGTCCCCGCTAGGCCAGTAGCGGCGTGACATGTATTTTTCACATAAAACCGTCGAAAAATGTTCCTTCCTACGCCGCTGTGTCTTTAATGTACTTCAGAAACTATAATTTCCAACAAAAATTTCTATATTTCTATGTAAATTTTTCTTTTGATTTACTCGATAAATTTATTTCTTAGAAATATACAGGTCTACAAATGAGTACAATACGAACACGCGATTAAAATAATATTAAAATGCATATTTATGCTGTAAAAAATATTTTCAAATCACTATTTAACCCCTCTTTCGGACCGTTCCTGACTGCTGACCTACAAAGGTTTATCGAGAGTGAATCTTGACCTACCGCATTCGGTCGCTAATCTAGCTTTTACTGCGTATTTGTAGTTTTCATTTCATGCGTATCATTCGCGGCTAATTTTTGTTTTTGTTTTATGTTGTTTTGGATTAATTCGAAATGTACTAGAACTAGTTCAGCTGATGAAGTGGCTAAATAGAAGTTGAATCAAATAGCGAGTACTTAAAATTAAAATTAAGAGCTGATATTTGGTGAGAATTTGTTTTCCAATGTTTCCAATATATCGTCAATAGAGCGAATTTTTTTTTTTCAAACGAATCACCCTAATTATTTCACCTAAACTAAGTTACTGTACATACAGGGTGTCCCTTGGATGAAAATAAGACTATTTAGCCTAACTTACCTATATACATAAGTGCACGCCTACTGAGATATAGCCTTCTAAACATAGAATAGATAACCTAGTTTTTTCAAATAATTTGAAAACTATTTATCTTAGAAACCTCAAATTTGATACACTTATTTTTTTATGTAAGGGCAAGGTAAATATAGAATTTGGTGAGAATATATATACAGGATGTTCACTTTCTAGTGCCTGTGCGCCACTGGCTATCCCGTAACTCTTATGTGTGTGCGCCTATGACGACAGAATAAATATTTTAAAAAATAAGCATTAATTTAGAAGATTTTTTTGCTCTTACAAAATTTTGATATCGTTTATGGATTTCGAGTAAAACTGGCATTTTTTATACATTAAATATAGGCAAAAATTCTGATTTGTAAAAAATAATTTATAACTGCAGCCTCAAAGCAGGGAATAATAATGAAAAAACGTCACATTAAAAAAAATTACTACACAATTTTAGTATTAGTATTATCAATCAATAAAATAAAAATCAACACTAATATTTTAAATAAACAGTATCAACTAATAATATAAGAAAGTCAACATTATCATTTTAAATAAACCTAAATTGATATTTGTAATCAGATTAAAATAATATTACAGTAAATGCTCAAAGTTACTTCCTTGTTCTTAAACGCAAGCATTAGTTCTTCGAAAATGAAAACGAATTTTATCCAATAATTGTGCATTACCTCTCATAACACTAATTTCATGTTGTATCCTTTCCCATTATTCGTTTTCTGTATTTACTGAAAAATTATTTTAAACTGTGGTCCTCAACGCTCCCCAAATGAAATAATTACATGGGTTTAGGTCCGGGGATCGAGATGGCCATTTTAACGGGGCATTATTTCCTATACCTATCCACCTGTTAGTATAGTAACCTGTAATAACTGTTCCTTTAATACTCTATTAACGGAACTCTACCGCTAAACGCCTTTTATTTACTTGAGGAATTTCTTCGACCCTTTCCAAAATTTGTTCCTCGAGCTGAATAGTTCCGGCCGTACATTATCAACGATTACAGTCAAAAGTTGTGATTTGGAATTCTTCGATTAGGAAAACTCAGCATATGTTCGAACAGTAGCACAACAATTTCCTTCAAAATAACCCAAAACTAATAACATAGGTATCAGTTTGTTCAGCAAAAGTATAAATTGAAGTAAAAAAACAAAGTAAACTAAAATTAAATCACAGCTAGCTTGATACTGAACCTTTTAATTATTGTTATGAATTTGTTTCTTTGTTATATGGCACCTCGTACTAGAACTAGACTATCCTATTTATCTTAAACTAATTTTATAATATTTAATGTGTAAAAAATGCCAATTTTACTCGAAATCCATAAACGATATCAAAATTTTGTAAGAGGCAAAAAATCTTCGAAAATAGTGTTTATTTTTAAAAATTCTGTCGTCATTGACGTACACAGAAAAAAATTAAGGGATAGCCAGTGGCGCACAGGCACTAGAAAGAGAACATCCTGTATATGTATTATCACCAAATTCTATATTTACATTGCCCTTATATAAAAAAATATGTGTACCAAATTTGAAGTTTCTAAGAAAAACAGTTTTCAAATTATTTGAAAAAATCTAGCTTATCTGTTCTATATTTAGAAGGCTATATCTCAGTAGGCGTGCATTTTTGTATATAGGTAAGTTAGGCCAAATAGTCTTATTTTCATCCAAGTAACCTGTGGTCAAGCGTTGTCTATCCTTTTCAGGGACACCCTGTATACTTATAAAAGTATTTGTCGAATTTAGTACAAAAAAAGTCTAAAAGTATTTTTTCGAGTAACAAAATTGCACCCAATTTTAACCAAAAGAATTACCAATTCCTTCTTCTTTTCTGTGCAGGTGTAAGATCGATTTCAATAAACTCATTCTTGTTCTTAACTTCGATGAGATTTTTATTTCGTCCTGTCGTCAGAGTTCCATGCGTACGCCCGAGAAAGCAGCCGTCATCGTCCTCCATCCTGCCCAGATGTCATAAGCGCAACACAAACAATTCAGAAAAGTTAAATGAGGACCCGGCCCGTTTGTACATCATCTAGAATGTTTGTGTAATAATAAAGTCGCCGGAGTTTTCATTGGCGAGCTTTAAAACTTTATAATTTAGTTATTAAGTCTGAGCCTAATTTCTATATTGGCTGAATTAATTCCCAAGCAAATATAATTTAATAACAATTTTCTTGGGGAACTTTTCTCCGGGCGAGGACGGGCTTCGAGTCGGTTTAGAATAAATAAGGGTAAATTGGCGGCGAGGAGGAAATTCTTCGGAAAATTTCGTCGCCGATAGGTTTTATTGTACATGAGATTTAACCTCAGGATTTTACTAAAGTATACCTCAACAGTCTGCTGTAATTAGGAACAATTTCTAAGAATTGTGAACTTTGCAAAAAAAATTGGTGTTTTAAATAGTCCTGAATAAGAACCAGGTGCAGTTTTTGTCAAAAAAAAATCGCTATTATTACTACTCGTTTTTCGTTTCTACAAAACGCTCTCAGTTGGCCATGACTTAGACCACGAAAATACCGAAATTACACATTATACTCCTTTTTCTGAGATCTATCAAATAAAAGAAAGTTAGGACAAATCGGTCAATAAATAATAACAATTTTACATTGGTGGCTAATGCTTAAGTGAGACACACTGTACCTATGTTTTTACTATATTTGATGTTGTCTTATTCCAAATCTCATTTGGATTGCAAATTTTTGCTCAACTTTCCAATAGAAATTCACCTCAGTTACGAATTTAGAAAAGTGAAAAGTTTTCCGAATATCAAGTAAGAGGATCGAACGTCAACCTTGGTAACTAGAAGACTTCAATTCTAACTCCAAGAAGCTTCCAAATTTCTAGATACTCATAGGAGACCTCAAGAACTGTGCTAGGCAAGGCATATACCAATAAAAGTGTGAATTTACATTAATCACGTTTTGGTTCAACCAACCAGATTAATGGCAAGATCACTCAGTGTGGTGCTAGCAGTCTAGCAGACCACATGTTGAGGTTCATTTGTGGCGTAATAATCTATCGCAGAATTGTAGCTTACTATTTAAGACCTATTTTACTTACACAATATTTTTTAAGTTTAATGTTAAAAATGTGGTCACCGCCGTTCTTGGTGGTGAAAATTCGAAAGATTTGGAATTATTCAAATTTCGTGGCTGAAAACATACATAGGTACTGAATTCTCGAAACAGAGAGAGTTGCCATACCATGCGAAACATCGCCTTAATGTTCCCAAAAGAATTGGCTATTAGGGACTCTTGAAATAGTTCAATGATTCTATCTCAAAATATGTAGACCACAACGCTAAAGCAAAATCTTCATGAAGAAAACAAATTCATTTTTAAATTTAAATATTGAAGAATACAGATTTTACCGGAAAACGTGTGTGAAATTGTGGGTTCAATATTTAATACGTAAGAGAATTTTAAGCTTTTATAAATTCTTATTTTACTTTTTAGAAGTAATTATTACAATCTTCGATTTCTAAACTTGAAGTCTTGCGTTATTGCCTCACGTTTATATAAGTTTTCTCCTCTATAGATATATTCAATTAGTAGACAATCTGAAATTTGCTCTCATCATTTTCATTGTACTTGATGCAATGTAAAATAAATGCCATGATTTAATAGAAATCATTTCGTCATTTCTAGTTGCCTGTTTATTTCCCCAATTATTGGCTGTTTTACAATAAAATTGTTAAGATATAAGTATTTCACGAAAGAGGAAATATTGCCAAATTAGTATGTTCTAAAAGAAATCTAGTATTAATTTTCTCTTAATTTCGTTTTATATTCGGTAAAAACGCAACAGGATGTTTTTTATCCAAACGAATACGTTTGCGTAAATTGTCAAAAACACCATTGACATTGACCAACTGCGACATCGTATTGCCGAAGTTTGTAATACGATTCAAGAAGATGTGGCAATGATGCAACGCGTGCGAGCGAATTGGATACGTAGCGCTGAAGCTTGTGTGCAAGCAAATGGAGGGTGCATTGAACATCTATGAAAATCAGCAGTTCTCAAAAGGTGGCTCCTTGTAATGGTGAGGTACGTCAGAAAAGTTCATTAACACCCTGTATTTCCGCCATCTACCCCCAAAATCACAAAACAATTCTGAAAGCCATCGAAAACGCTACATCTACACCAACTGTACATCATTATCGACATGTCAACAACGCTCATTCTTACACATTTTCCTTTTTTTGAAAGCCATATATTAATTTGCCGTCACAAATTCACCTCTTATGTCTCCTGGAAAACGTAGTTAAAATAGCCAAAATTTCAACTATTCCCACCCCTATAATAGTAGAATGCCCGAACCAGTTCCATCAGATGCAGAAGGGTCCAATGACATCAAAATCACTCCAATCGTACGACCTCTGCGCCCAGCGGTGGTCGCCGAATATTTATTACAGTTTGATTAAGTCACCCCACACACATATGTGTACGTTCCTAACATTTAAATGTTAAACGTTAAAAGGTATTTTTACAAGCACTTTCAAATTTTATAGTATTTTAATGACATAATTTTATTCAAATTTTTTGTATGGGAGGATGGAGTGGCCATGGCTATTGCCATAAGAGTAACTAAATAAGACGCTTTTATTGGATAGGGCGGACCGAACATGCATTCACTGAGGACATCTCGCGTTGTTGTGGCAAAATATTGTCCTTTATAGAAATTGTTAAACAGAAATCTGCAACCACAGATCGACTTTGTATTTCCAATCTTTCAATCAACAGAAATAGAATGTTTGAGGTTATAATTTATATTCAGGTAGGTTGTCATGTTTTGTGCATTAATAAATTTGTTTTGTTTTAGATTAATGTAATAAGCGATTTATTGAATCAGTCATTTGCCTTACTGTATTTTTATTCGTTTTTTTTATCCAAAATGAGTTTACCTGGTAGAGCTAAACGTCAATGCTGTGCTCCAAATTGCAAAAGCACTTACTATATGAAAGTGTGTAAATTGTGTAATGCGTCCTGTAGAAATAAAAGTTTTTGCAGAATTTCAAAAGACAGACAATTACTGGGGATAGAATCAGTTCGAAAATTATGTAAATCAGACTTTACTCTGACAAACACATAATAAGAATAGTCTCAACAGAGACACATGTAAATATTCTTATAACATTTACTTGCTTAGTCCTACATATAAAATTGTTTACTTTTATTTATAAGTACGTGAAAATAATTCTTAAAATGTGGGGTTAGGATAACAGAAAACGCATGTTTTTCAAACGCTTTGTTTTAGTTGTTATTTTATTTATGTTCGTAATATTACCTATTCTAATTTATTTACAAAATTAAGTCAACATCTTGATCCAGTAGGAGTAAAATTTATTGAGTCACAAATTAAAAATTGCCAAAAGAAATAAACTATCTATAAATTCAGAAAATAAAGCACTTGCTTTAGCAATTTACATATGTGAGATAAAGTTTGTTGTTTAGTATTTGATGAAATAGCTCTGTCTGTTGGTTTAAATTATGACATTTGTAAAGATCAAGTAACGGGATATGTCGATTTTGGGTCCATGGGCAGACAAAATGAGGCAGCAAATCATGCTCTAGTGTTTTTGGTGCAAGGTATTAGTAAACATTGGAAGCAACCTATTGCGTATTATTTCACAAAAGACGTTATAAAAACAAAGGAGCTAAAAATTTTGTTAATTGAAATAATTTCAGCATTGCAGTCTTGCGGACTAAAAATAATTTGTACAGTTTGTGATCAAGATTCCACTAACAGATCAGCTATACCAGACAGTTAGTTTCCGAGTCATCAGATATATCCACCTTTAATGTTAATGTCGAGGAAATTATTCCCATTTTTGACGTTCCTCATTTGCTTAAAAATACAAGAAATGCTTTATGTAACAAGATTTTCGCAGAATGAAACAGCAAAATTCAGCCACATAGTAGTGTTATGAAATTGATAAATCTAGACGCTTCTAAGGTTTACTACGAAAGATACATGACCATTATTTCGAATTCGAAATAATTTTTGGCAAGTAACTGCAATATTATTTTACATAAAGGCAGGTAAATAATTTTTTAATAAAATTTCTTTGAAATATGCAGTTATTAATGGTTTCTTTAAAAAAATAATAACAATAGTCTTCATGTACATTTTTTTGATTTAAAGTGTTTCATAAGTAGTGGGTCATGAAACCGCTGTCAATGGTTCACCTTAATTTTAATTATCAACAAACCATTAACAGCTGTTTTGTGATGTATTACTTATGAAATACTTTTTATTCATTAGTGTATTTTATTATTTTAAATTTGCCGCCATTATGGTGCAGCGACATCTATTAGACAGTAGAATTAGAAGTTACTCTAATTGTGTTTTCCTCTGCAGTTTCCTTAATTATTTTACGGTCTATGGTTTCCGAGTGTGTCGTTTGCCACAATAACTACAGATGTCGTACTCTGCCGCTGCTGCCAACAGAATATGTAGAATAAAACCCTCTTATTTAGTTACTCATATGGCTGTTGCCTTGTCCCGTAGCATCAGACTGTCTTGTTACGCTGCTTCCAAGACGCCCTGTGCGCTTCCGCCGCATCGCTATCTCTTAATAACGGCATCAATCACTCGCATTTCGCTAAACTTCCGAATTAATCGTTTCGGACGTAACAAGCTCGCCGCGCAGAATTCCTCCAGCGGTGCGGTCCGCGTTGATGATAGATGACAGGGGACCCGATAATCGGGGAACGCGTGCATCTCGACAAACAGAATTAGATACGCGCCGATTGAAAGCGCTGAATCAGACGGATTGGACGTCCACCGGCACATCCGGAACTTCAAATCCTCCCGATCCCGCAACGCACACGTGGCGGCGTGTTTAATCAGCCGGCCGTGTTAGACCGATTGCGATCATTAATAATGCTACATTCAATTCCTATTCGTATGGATATACACTTTGGATTCAAGTGACAACTTAATTGTACAACAAAATTTGGTTTCCCTTTCGGTATTTCACACAAAAATGTGTAACAAGAAAAAAGATAGGGAAAAATTTGTAGAATACGAATTGGTATGAGATTAAAAAAATTTAAAATACATATTTACGCTGAAAAAACTAAATTTTTAAATTATTTTTTAAACCCTTTTTAGACCGCTCCTGATCGCTGACCCACAAAGGTTTATCGAGAGTGAATTTTCACCTACCGCATTATTCGGTCATTAATCTAGTTTTTATTGCGTTTTTAATGCAGAGTGAACGGCAACGAATAAACAGATTTTTTTGCCTAGAACTAGCTATGTCCTATACAGATTTAGTTTCGCGCAACTCAATCGGTTTCAAAAATACAATACCTATGTATGTTTTCAGCCACAAGATTTGAATAATTCCAAATTTTTCGAATTTTCACCCCCAAGAACGGCGGTGACAACATTTTTAAAATATGGCGATGTTTCGCATGGTACTAGCTATGTCCTGTACACATTTAGTTTCGCACAACTCTCTCGGTATGGCGATGTTTTGCATGGTACTAGCTATGTTCTGTACACATTCAGTTTCGCATAACTCTCTGGGTTTCGAGAATTCAATACCTATGTATGTTTTCAGCCACGAAATTTGAATAATTCCAAATAATTCGAATTTTCACAACCAAGAACGGTGGTGACAATATTTTTAAAATGAAGGCGATGTTTCGCATCGTATTAGCTCAGGAGTCGCCAACCCGCGGCTCGCGAGCCGCATGCGGCTCTTTCAAGAGACAATTAAATTTGAAATAAAATGTAAAAGCAGAAATAAAAATTCGTGGTTCTTTGAAATTCATGAAATTGATATTTCTATTACAGATGGCTCTTCCGGCTTAAAAGTTTGCCAAACCCTGGCCTAGACACATGAATGAATAATATATATTTTTTTAATTTTAAATATTGACAAGTATTATTTATTTGTTAATACCGAGCGATCCAGAATGATTGAAGCTGACGTCACATGTAACTGTTACCAAAGATATTAAAATTTACTTTCATTCGATCAAAATTACTTTCCGTGTTCTTGGATTTTCGACCTTCACGACCTGTCAAATCGTATTTGCTAGCATTGTGTTGTATTTTTGTGATTAAAATGAGTATGTGACCCTATACCCTATTGCCACTGCACTTAACCCGCCACTGAACGTAGTAAATCACTGTCAATGTTGCCAACTACGAAGAGCGAAAATAGCAAGAGAGCGGCACACAAAATATTTGTAAGTAGCGGCGTTATCAATCATTCTGCATCTCTCGGTAAAAGCAAATATAGAAGGATAATTGTTTTCTAATGTTAGGTTCTTATAATTTAGTATTTTTAATATTGTCAACGTTTTTATCATGTTTTATAATTGAATATGTTATATAACAACCCTAGGTTCGACAAAAAATAAGTAAACGTAGTTGTGGCCAAAAATATGTGATCGTCATAAGGACTACCTACGTTGTGTGTATCTATTTTTTTAATTGACCGGAAGGCGCTGGCTTTGTAGAGGGGATGTATGGTTTAATTATATAAAACAAAAGCAGAGTAAATACACCTAACCTTTATTTACATACAATTCAAATTAAACATGTGACAAATAGAAAGAACAACAAAAACATTAACAACCATTTAACATCGAATGAGAGTGCCAGGCTCACCTAGAGCTCCTGCGGGGAAAGAGCATGGCAGAGAAACCCACGATCGTTG
>NW_019416620.1:0-53648 GCF_000390285.2 Anoplophora glabripennis | reverse complement strand
ACAGGGGTCGGCAAACCGCGGCTCGCGAGCCGCATGCGGCTCTTTCAAGAGACAATTAAATTTGAAATAAAATGTAAAAGCAGAAATAAAAATTCGTGGTTCTTTGAAATTCATGAAATTGATATTTCTATTGCAGATGGCTCTTCCGGCTTAAAAGTTTGCCGACCCCTGGCCTAGACACATGAATGAATAATATATATTTTTTTAATTTTAAATATTGACAAGTATTATTTATTTGTTAATACCGAGCGATCCAGAATGATTGAAGCTGACGTCACGCGTAAATGTTACCCAAGATATTAAAATTTACTTCCATTTGATCAAAATTACTTTCCGTGTTCTTGGATTTTCGACCTTCACGACCTGTCAAATCGTATTTGCTAACATTGTGTTGTATTTTTGTGATTAAAATGAGTATGTGACTCTATACCTTATCGCCACTGCACTTAACCCGCCACTGAACGAAGTAAATCACTGTCAATGTTGCCAACTACGAAGAGCGAAAACAACGAGAGAGCGGCACACAAAATATTTGTAAGTAGCGGCGCTATCAATCATTCTGCATCTCTCGGTAAAAGCAAATGTAGAAGGATAATAATTGTTTTCTAATCTTAGGTTATTATAATTTAGTATTTTTAATATTGTCAACGTTTTTATCATGTTTTATAATTGAATATGAGTTTATCATGTTCAATTGATTATTCAGTTTTTATTAAAACAACACTAATCCGTCCATAGCACTTTGTTAATAAAGCTGCGCTGCACTGATTTTAAAACCAATTGCAAAAAAAGACGACTGGGGAAATCTGCTGTTTCGCTTCAACGTTCGAACGCTCTGTGGTCTGCCGGCGCGTTCCCGATCAGAAACTGTGATGCAAAGTAAGGCGACGAATCGGCTTATATTTTAAAAGATCCAGTTATTTTTTTTTTCAATTTTCTGTCTTTTTTAGGCCTTCCTAGTAAATGACTACAATTAATGACATTATGACGGAATCACCCTGTATACTTTAAAGTAGTGGTGAACATTTCTTGGTCAATTAATGGATCAAACTAACACTAATCATTCATGCATTCATGTATTTAGTCATGACTAATGATCAATTGGTTAGTCATTAGTCGTAGATGTTAAGACTGATAACTAATTAATTTAGGTTCATTAATCATGATTAGCGACTATCTGAATAGGCTAATTTCAATCGACAAATAAAATATATCAATATTATGTGTATCTGTGTTACACGTTTGTGAGAAAGCAATTATCTTAATTTTTTATACTTTGTTAATTGAATATTTGCCATATATATGCAATAAGAAAAGGGCAGGTATTCTAAAGACCACGCACAATACATCTTTCATCTTAGATTCTCCCGGCTCAACCAGCTGAAGATTGCGGTAAAAACTATCTAATTGTAAGCTGGGATATTCGGAAACGAAAAGGTATCAATGCACGTGGTCTTTAATTAATTCAACTACAACTTGTGTAAATTTCATACCTTAATATTAATAAATGGGGTCGTAGCGATTTTTTGAAAAAAAATGGGGGTGGATGCCATCTCTTCTCGGAGGTGGCAATGAATGCAACGATAGTTTTTTCCAAAAATTAATGTTTTCCGAGTTATTTGCGATTGAAAATGTAGATTTTTCATCTAAAACGAGCATGTTTTTCAACCATTTGTGATAAATAACTTGAAAACCTTGCGTTTTATCGAAAAACCCAATATAAAGTAAAAATAAAGCTTTTGAAATAACGATTCGATTTTTTGTTGATTGCCGTAGATGTAATAATAACAGAGTTATCACTCTCTAAAGGTGATTGTTTATTTTTCGGAAAGTAAAATCGAACCTTTTACCGTAAAATAATGGCGAAAGAACTAATTTTCGAAGAAAATGAATATAACCTTTTTTAAAGTGCTTGGAAAGATCTTTAAAATGCTTTTTGAAAAAATTTCGTAGCTCAAAAACTCGCGGAGTTATGACGAAAATAAAATGGTCATCTCATTTTTTCGGAGAAAAAATCAACAATAAAATCTATGGCTGAACCATAAAAAATGGAAACTACGCGTAATCCATGTACAGTTGACTTTATTTAGGTACTAATAATAGGCTCTGCAAGTTTTACCGGTTTAGAATGCCTGAATTTAAAAAAAAGTTTGAAATAATGAAACAAATTTTTTTCGAAATAACTAAAAAACTAAACAAGATACGTAAAAAATGCAAGAGTTCAAAATTAAAGGCCTTTTTATAATATACCTAATATAACATTTCATTAAGGCATCTGTCTTGATTACGAACTTACATGGTGTTTTTTCATCGGCCATTTTACAGAAACTATATTATTCTTCCTTCAAATATTCGTGCCACTAACAGAATAGTAATAGTAAACTACTAGTAATTCTGAAGAAAATTAAATTAATACACGTGTGTTTTGCCACGTATTTTAGCTACACCCTGCTTATAAACTATATTACAAACTCAATTAAAAACGGGCTTTCAGTATTAAATTTACAGACCTGTTAAATTATGAAACTATATCTGCACAGATTAAATCTCAAATTTCCTGCCACGCTATTAAATAGAATATGGATGAGATATTTTGTGTTTATTAAACCAACATTTTAATTACAGTAAAGTCATACCTTTAAATATTAAGCTACAAAAGATATGAGGCAACAAAATTGAAAGATAAGTCGCGCAATGTAGGTTATGGACCATCAAACAGGGAATATAATGTACGTATAATGATTAGACTGTCCCTTTTCAATTTTGGCAGGTAAATAATAGGACATTATATTTATTACAAGTTGTTTTAATAAATTATGCAGATATGACATACTAGTGGGGATATGCACAGAATACATAGAAGAAGAGAAAACTGCAACTGAGGGACAAAATATATAGCCGATTATTTTTTCATGTTTGCGGTTTCAATTCGCGTTGCATTGTTCCAAAAACTGGAATTTCTAATTACAATAATTGATTTACGCAGCCAAAATAGCAAGTATAACCATTAGATCTTCTCCGAAACCAATATATTCTCAGTCCTCTTTCGTCCTTTCAACGCGCTAGAGGGAGTTTGCGCTAGAGCATCGATTTTCAGGATGTCAAACGGGTCCAGCCCAGCATCTGGCCACAAACATGTGGGCGTAACAAACTACCCAAAAACTGCTGTTATTATTATGAATCTGTTGAAATGTGAACTTTGTTTATGTTTTGTTACTGTCCTGCTGCTCAGAGATGCCTCTGGTAAGTGGAAAAGCAAAGACTGTGCGATTAAAACGCTTCGTAATTAAAAATTCAAGTTTGTACTCGGTTCTTGCAAAATGTGGGCAAAGCGAATGGACAGTAGCATGCGCAGGACTGAACCAAAAAAGCTTTTTATAATTTTTCCCGTTTACACAAACAACTTAAGTTAGTACTTATTCTTATTTTTCTACACAGCAAAAATAATTATTAATTTTTCGATAAAAAGTTAACGCAATGCCATTCAGTGACATAATTCTTCTAAGTATACCTACCTATTTACTGTCATTTTGTAGTACGCTATTACTTTGATTTTGATAAAATTTGGTGCAGCATCTCTCAATATTTTTTTCAAGTAAATTAATGGCAATTTAGTTGTTTCTTTATTGTCTATTTATTATTTTATAGCATATTTATTATTATTATTTTTTTCACCAAAATACAATTCCTGACAGTATAAACAGGATAACAACGGCATTTACTACTATCATTTATAATTTTAACGAAGTGCACTGGTTTCTGAAAATATTTTCGGATTCCAGTTTTCATTTCTAAAAAATGCTATCGATCTCGGCAATCACATTCATTAAACGACGTTTCAGCTGGAATTAAACACATTGAAGCTAATCCGGACGCGAAGCGACTTTACGACGACCTGCTCAGCAACTACAACAGACTCATACGGCCTGTTATCAACCATACTGAAACCCTCACGGTATGGCTAAGCCTCAAGTTGTCTCAGCTCATAGAGATGAACCTTAAGAACCAAATCATGACCACCAACCTTTGGGTGGTGCAGGTAAGACCTTGTTTGAGTGCAGTCCCTCGATTAGTCTTGTAACAAGAGCGAATGTGTTATTTATTATGCGATATTTGATACTTATTTAAGAAGATATGTACATGATGTATTGAATAAAGAAGCACAAGTGCTAGCAGGCAAAATATTCAAGTAAATACATTAAAATGTGGCAATTCTTTCTACATGTTCGTTTCTTTCAATAGTTCTACTATATTATTTTGTTTTATTCAATTAATTTCATCCAAATTAATGTTGAAAAAAGTGAGGAAATTTACATTCTTATATTTATATTTTACACGCAACTATCAGAAATATGTAGAGTATTTTACACAAAAATGTATACCTATCAAAAGTCGAAATTATGCTGGGTTATGAAGATATAACGAGCGTTCAAATAAAAACGTGGTCAAGTTGGTTCTGAAAATTTGGACGTAGGGCGTAGCGTATAGCAAATGAACTTAAACGTCATCTGTCAAAGCGCTATATCGCCGCTATCAATTTGAATATTTTCGTTTTAAAAAGCGTTTAAAATGGTGTTTTCTCAAGAACAAAAAGTGTTTATCATAGAGTCCTACTTTAGAAATGGACGCAAGATTGATGGAATATGGAAGTATTCTATTGAGGAATGTTTCATAGAATTTCAAAATCAATTTCCCGGCGTTGTTGAGTACAAAATTTTTCAAAGTGCAGTTCAGCGTTGTGTTAATGTTTTTCGTGAAACGGGCAGTGTAACAAGAAAAGAAGGAAGCGGACGACCTAAAAAGCGGACTGAAGAATTAAAAGAAAATGTCCAACAAATAATGGAAAATGCACCAAGAACTTCTGTACGTGTTTTATCACAAATGGTGGGAGTATCAGTCGGTACCTGCCACACAGTGTTAAAAAAAGATTTGCGTTTGTTCTCCTATCGTTTAACTTGTCAGCAGGAACTTCATGAAGTTGATTTTCCGCGACGGGCTCTATTTTGTGAATGGTTTTTAAACAACTACGGTGAACTTCATAATATCACCTTTTTTTCTGATGAAGCCTGGTTTCATTTAAGTGGTTACGTAAACTCACAGAATATGAGAATGTGGTCTTCTGGAAAACCAGATAACTTTTTTGTCGAGAGCCCTCTACACGCTCCAAAAATTGGAGTTTGGTGTGCTCTCAATTGAAGGAGGATTTATGGACCTATTTTTTTAATGGTACTCTTACTGCGCAAAGGTATAGAGAAGAAATTATCGCTCCTTTTGTTAACCAGCTGGAAGAAAACGAAATTACAAACTTTTACTTTCAACAAGATGGCGCAAGGGCACATACGGCGGCGAGACGATGAATATGTTGAGGGAAGTTTTCCAAAATCGCCTAATAAGTCTCAATGCTGAACATGAATTTCCACCGAGGTCATGTGATATTACGCCGTGTGATTTCTTTTTGTGGCCTTACCTTAAAAACACTATTTTTGAACTGCCTATTCCTGATTTAAACCATCTGCAGGCTCGACTTATAGGCAAGATTCGTGAAATTAACAATACCCCGAGCATCTTAGAAAATGTCTTTAATTCTTTGAGGAACAGGTGTAAAAAGTGCTTGGAACAAGAAGGGGGACACTTTCAGCAGCTGCTTTAATTTATTGTTATAACAAGGAGGGGGACACTTTCCGCAGCTCCTTTAATTGTTTGTTATTTTTATCACGATTATTCTTTAAAATAAAGTTATATAGTCATTAACGTTATTGAAACTGACAGCTGCTATACATCTCGTTGAGAAATGAGGTTAAGTTGGTCGCTATAAGCTACTCCCTACGTCCAATGTGTCAGAGCCAACTTCGACCACGTTTTTATTTGAACGCTCGTTACTTAATTATTGTTTGATTGAATTAAGAAATAATAATCAGAACATTTCCGAGAAAAACTATTGCTACAGTGTTATACCTGGATTTAAATGACCATAACTTCTTTCTGGCGCACTGTATGTCATTTTTGACTAAACATATCTATTCTCCATTCAATTTTACGTACAAAAGGTACCTACTCTTAGTATTTGTGGCTGAAAGTTAAACCTGCGTTGGCATTTTGTAAGTTGCATCATTAAGAGTTTTTGAAAACCAAGTGAAAAAATGTGTCTTTTATTGGTTGTATTGCGATGTGACAAACTTAGATCACTTACAGGACTAAAACTAAACTACTTCTACAAATAAGTTAATTACATTTACAATAATGGCTGAAACAAACATTTTTTTTAACGCTCTGTATCTCAAGAACCAAGCCTTTGCGGATCCATGTTCATATGAACTTTTTATCTTAAAATTAGTCAAAGATTGACCCCTTAAAGTTTGTACAAGTTCTTAATAAACACCCTGTGTAGACTTGAAAATGTTACTTCAAAAAACTTAAAAAAAACACGTAGAAATAGGTTTCCAACATAGTGGAAATGATTCTGCAGCTGTGTCTCTAGACTTTGTAAGGTACCTATACGCAAACTCTACGATTATTGTTTCTCGGAAAATAGGGACAACGCAACTTGCCGGGAAAACTTATTTGTGTCGATTTGTTATTTTCGTGGACGGTGTTCTTCTTTCAAGTCACTTTAACTGTATTTAAAAAACATTTTTGTCATCTATGTCGTATTCAAGTGAAATATTGCGGTCATAAAAAGCATTTAAAGTGTATTTTGTGAGCAAAAGTTTTATACGTGAATTGGTACGAGACCAAAGAACTATTCCAAATGAACAAGTTGATAAATTCGATAAAAACCAACTGCGAAACTATCTAGTGCATTTGGTTTATAAATTTGTAACGAATATCACGGACGAACAAATAGAACATGCAATAAATGCCATAAATTTGGTCTTGGTGTATATATTTTAAAATGAGTCATTTAAAATCTCTGAGTAAAAGATCTATATTTGTGTGCATATAAATAATTTGTTGAAGGAGGCCATGAACATTTTTATAAAACTGTTTTTTTTTACTTATCTTGTAAAAATTTGCTTATTTATTATTTTTTTTTCTTCATATAAGAAGTTACAGTTTAATAGTTAAACCTGCAACACTATATAATGGAGATCTACCGCTACGAAATCTACCGGAGTTCCGCTACCATGAAGTCAGCGGTACTCAACAAGTTTTATATCAAAAAGTCATGTATATTTGTTTTTTTTTGAGTTTTTTAATCACAATTTTTTCTCAAAACTAATAACTATATGTTTTACTTAGTAAACTATACGTATTAAAGGTTCACCATGTAGAAAAGTGAATTTATAGGTATTTTCTTTCAGAAATGGAGTGACTACAAATTGAGATGGGATCCCGAGGAATATGGTGGAGTTGAGATGTTATACGTTCCATCTGAACATATCTGGTTACCGGACATTGTGCTTTTCAATAAGTAAGTCAATATTTCTCACTTCAAGTCTCAAATTTATTGCAAAGCCAACAATTTTCTATACAGTCTCTTTTTATTTGATCGTCAGAAGTATGTAGTTCCGATATATACTTTCTTTTGTTTAGGGATATAAATTTCAGAAGGAAATTTTATCTTTTTCGAGTCGAGTTAATTGTTAAATAAGTCATAATATATTATATTCTCTTGAACGCACAAATTCCTTATGTTTTTAGCGATTTGCGGACGTTCTATGCGTACCGCGTAGAATGGCGTTCACATCAATATTATGTTATTATGCAAAATGGAAAACCAGATCAAGATGGCGACGTGACTGGAGAAAAACATATTTCACGGGTCGACGTGTGAAAAATTCGTATTAGCTACACCTTCGCAACATTCTTGAAAAACGTTCGTCCCCATATCAGGAATTATCCCGTCTTTTTCTATACTCGAATATAAGGTATATGCTAAATTCGATAAAACTCGGAACGATATGAAATTTAAACGTTAAACTTTCCCTTTACATTGTTCCGGAATAATTGCCAAACTTTATTTAATTCCTGAGACCTCATAATGTGCAGAATGACATTGTTTATAACGAAAGAAATTTCCTGCCATACCCCGTAATGAAAAATAAAGACTACCGCTTAAAAACTTTGAAACGGGGATGGCGAGGCGACTGAGGCTGAAACAAACTTGAAAACAATATTAATTACCTTCCCATTTGTGCTGACAAACCCTAAAATTTCAAATTATAACTTTATAGATACCCGAAACAATTAGTCTCCGCAAAGCGGAAACGCCAAATTTAACATTTTGTATTAAATCAGCATGTCACACGAAACTTTATCTTGTTTTGATGAGCTGTTGCTGGTTCGAATTTAATAAACTCGCTACTACATACGGAACACAGTTATTAATGCATGTCATGACCAGTTCTTTAGGAAATGTCAGACAGTTTGGTTCATCCAAATGTTCAATTGGATTTATATCTGGATCACGTGGGTGGCAAGTTGAAAATTTGTTAAAATGCGGAACAGGAAAAGAAAAAATCGGATCGCAGCTGGTGTTATTAAATTAATAAAAAATAAGCAAAATGAACCATCAGTTGCAAAAAAAATTGAGTACATAAATTACAGAAATCACTTAAAATCTTCTCACATAAATGAAAATTTAATTATTTTAATTATATTAAGATAAACTATGAAATAGTTACACAAACAAGTAATCTAACAGACAGAATAATTAAATAATGAAGAATAAGACAAACATAAGTAAATAATTTGTTTCTTCACCTGATTTCTACAGAATATGACATACTTGAAATATTGTGGCTAAACTTCGAGTACCAGATACCAGGATCCTCTTTCATAGCGTTTCAAATTTCAGATTATAAATTTATCCCTCTCTGAGTTGATTCCCGTTCCCTTCAATGTTGCATCAAGCTTACAAACGTTTCTTATTCGGTACTTATAGGTCAGGATAATCCATACCCTCTTCTTGCAACAGCATTTTTTCTCTTGACAAAAGGTATACTCTAACCATTTCAGCTCTTTCTTGATTCGTGTATGTGCTTTTTTGAAATATCACACAAAAACATGAAAATGAATACACAAAACTATACTGATTTTCGAGTAAAACTTAAAAAACCTACTGCAAACACTTTTAATTAAATGACATGACAAGCATTAATCATTCGGTTATTTATTCGAATAAAGAGACTCATTTTAATGATTTTATTTGAGTCAGTAAATGCTCAAAAATACCTCCATTTGCACGAACACAAGCGTTACATCTTTTTAGTAAAGAAAATGTAATTTGTTCGAAATTTATTGTTGCATGAATCTTATGAAAAGCATTATTTATTCTTTCTTCTAATTGCTCAAGTGTATTAATTTTTTCACTATATATCAGTCGTTTACAGCACTCCACAAAAAGTAATCCAGTGGGTTGAGGTCTGGTGTTGTCAATTCGTTTTTTAAGTTTTACTAAAATCAGGCTTTTATCGAAAAACATAAGAGAATAGTAATTTGTAGAAAATTGAAAGACGAATTCAAAAATATTATGATTGTTACCATAAAGCAGTGGCGTACTATTTTATTTAGAGAAATATACCACTGTGTACTATGCCCCTGTATCTCCGCCACTGGAGCATGTAAATTTTAGGAAAAACCCTCAGATTTTGGACAATATTTACATAAATACATGTGCCCAATTTCAAATTGTGTCACTTACTAGTTTTTAAATTATTTAAAAAAATTAAAAATATTTTTTGAATTTTAACACCCTGTATCTTTTTAACGAGGCGTCCTAGATAAAAACTTTATAGGAAAGAGTCCCCTTAAAATTGACCAAAGAATACGAGAATTTTGGCCAGCATTTGTGAATCGCCCTGTATATTATGGCAAAACCGGCCAACAAAAAAAAGTTATGTGAACTTTAC
Organism: Anoplophora glabripennis; assembly: GCF_000390285.2. Classification (NCBI taxonomy): domain Eukaryota; kingdom Metazoa; phylum Arthropoda; class Insecta; order Coleoptera; family Cerambycidae; genus Anoplophora; species Anoplophora glabripennis. The sequence goes on along the minus strand of NW_019416620.1, from coordinate 43,797 downwards.
ATGCGGCATATGATTTCCCGTGTATTTTTGTCTCCTGAGCACAAATCTATAGTCTGTTTTGCTCCATCACCCTTCAGTTTTCCGTAAATCGCTGAATACCTTCAGAAAATCGCTAAAAATCTTCAGTAAAATGGAGAAATATATGAAGTGACGAGATCTTGACATGCGAGACTTGTTTTTCGACGTAATTTTCCATCCTCTATCCGATTCCGATGTCAGAATTACTCCATAACCATTTAGTCTTCAAAAAATCGCCGAAGATCTTCAGAAAAAGGGCGAAATTTGAGAAGTAACGAAATCTTGACATGCGGCATTCGAAGGTCTGAAGATCTTCCGCAATTTTTTGAAGACTAGAGGGTTTTGGAGTAATTCTGACAACGGATTCGGATCCAGGAAGTAAAATAACGTCGAAAAACATGTGTCACGTGTTAAGATCTCGTCACTTCCTAAATTTCTCCATTTTACTGAAGATTTTTAGCGATTTCCTGAAGACATTCAGCGATTTACGGAAAACTGAAGGGTGATGGAGCAAAACATACTATGGATTCGTGCTCAGAAGACAAAAATACACAGGAAATCATATTCCGCATGTAAAGTTCATATAACTGTTTCTTTTGTTGGCCGGAATAATTAAACGCAGGGTTAAAATTACGTATTACTTTAAGATAGAAATGAGTTATTGCTAAAAGCGTCCCGCGAAGTTCGAGTTATTAGGAAAACAATACACAGAATTTTCCAGCACTCCGGGTTTCAAAACTCCGGACTTACTCGAAGGTGACGCTTTTGTTTCATCCGAGAGCCCGGATTACTGAACATTCACGCATATTTTCGCTGCTTTCACGAACAGGCTACCTGCCGCAACCCTTTTCATCTAAAAGTTTTTGTTCCCCGTCAGAATTGCAATTTTTTTCCAGCGCCGACGGCAACTACGAGGTGACGTTGATGACGAAGGCGACCCTGTCTTACACGGGGGAGGTGATCTGGAAGCCGCCGTCGATATATAAATCTTCCTGCGAAATAAACGTGCAATATTTCCCCTTCGACGAGCAGAGCTGCTTGATGAAGTTCGGCTCCTGGACTTACAATGGTCTACAGGTGGGTATTAGCAACCTATAAATTTTGTATTCGGCGTAGACAGGACAGCGAAATTAAGTGTATCTTTATTAAAATCCTGGGAAAAGAGCATTGATAGGTACACCAACGTTTAAAAAAGAAAATACCTACAATAATAGTTATGTTTAACACTAGATTGAGATTTTTGTGAGCGATAGGGAGCAAAAATAATCATTCGAGAATGCAAAGGAATTACGCAATCGAGTATCACACAATATTTGTTCGAAAACTGTATCCTGCAGTTAAAAAATTATTAAAAATTTGACAAGTATGTCATTTGGAATTTACTGCACATATTTTAATACCAAACATTCTTTGATAACACAGGTCAACAAGGGTCAAGAAGCAGACAGACTAATATGCATTCCCGGAGGATTTTGGTGCCATGAATCCGAATCTGGCCACAGAATTGCTTTATCACTTCAGGTTTTTGAGATGTCCTAACCTAAAAGGGCAAAAAAACACTGTTTTTCGTCATATTTGAGATTATGTAGTAATACCATCTATTTTTAAAAAAAAAATACATATAATTTAAAAGTACAAGGCTACCTCTTTCGAATGCCGTTGAGTTAAAGCTCAAATATCTTCTTTTTTTTTCGTTGAGATATCACATGTTGAAATTTCTAAGTTTATCAGTTTCTTAATTTGCGAAAATCTACTAAAGATCCCTAAGACGTCAAACAGTTGATTGCAGTTCAGAAACTTCATACTCAGAATCCTTCAATATATACGAATTCATACTCGCAAACTCCAAATCCACAAACCCACAAACCCCAAATCCACAATCCCTAAACCCACAAATCCCAATCCCACAAAACCCGAACCTACAAACTCCAAGCTTATAAACCCCCAGCCCACCAACTCCAAACCCATAAACCGTATGGGTACGAAGTTTCTGAATTGCAATCGACTGCTTGATGTCTAAGGGATCCTTATTAGATTTTCGCATATTAAGAAACTGAGATACTTAAAAAATTCAACATGTGATATCTCAACGAAAAAAAGATATTTGAGCAAACTCAACGGCATTCGAAAAAGGGAGTCTTGTACATTTAGATTCAATGTATTAGCTTTTTGAAAAATAATAGATGGCATTACTACATAACCTCAAATATGACGAAGAACATTATTTTTTGCACTTTTAGGTTAGGGTATCTCAAAAACCTGATGTGACAGCAATTCAGCTGCCAGATATACATATATTCAAGTTTCTGCTTCCAAAAAAAAGTTAAATTTTGTTGGTCTGTGTAATCTGTTAAATTAATTGATAATTAAATTGACTATTAATTATTGTTATAATTTATGATTTTGTTGATAATAATAAATAACCTGGTGAATTGATTCTATCATCTATAATTTCATTGATTTTTCTAGGTGGAAATAAAAGTCTATTACATCGTAGATGTAAAAGACTTTTTTCGAAAACTGTCGTCAAAAGTCGACTTTTCTCAAAGTAGGCTTATATCAAAACTTATTGATGGATGCCTCATAAACAACGCATACATTCATAGTAATATTTTAAACTCTAATTAACTTTATATCAAAATTTTAGTGACTGTAACTACAGTCACTAACAATCAATGCATATGAAATGTATGGCCTTGCAAATGAAAATAATGTAAGAGAAGCTAGACGTATGTACATGGAGCGCTATTCCAATAGAATGATACCTGATCAACGAATATTCTCAAATATTCATAGACGGCACTTTCAACAATTGTTGTAACATAGTTTCCTTAATATGGTTACTATTTTGGTTTTTTGTATTGTAATAAATCATTGCTACAAAAGCCAGCTTTAATTTTTAATAGATTAACAGGCGAATAAACTGTCATAATTAATAGAAACAAGAGATTATCTAAATAAATCCAGAGCCTACTGGACCATTTTAAGAATTTAAATTTCATCTAACGATTTACACAAAATCGTTTTTATTTTTTTCTCGATAACAGTTGCAGATACGAAAAAATCATTAAGAGACAAAAAAGTTTCTCAACAAAACATAAAATTCAATTTTGATTTTAGGATCTACCAGCGGCGCACCGCACAAAAGTTCAGGGGAAGAAAAGGGGACATGAACTCCGAAAAAATATCACTCTGTAGAATGTCACGACTATTTGGCATGCCCAATGATGTAAGCCCAACAGCGTAACCTATATTCCAAATTTGAGCTAAATATCTTAAAAACTGTGGGAGCTATAGAGAAAATACTAAAAACGACTTAAAATTTCAACACCCTGTAGATCGGTAACGAAGCGTTTGCGGATCTATGTTTATATGAACTTTTAGTCATGAAATAAGCCAAAGAATTACCCCCTCCCTTGATATGATATTTAGGAACACCCTCTATTGACCATAATGAAGAAGTTTTCGTACTCTTGCTTAATTCAGAAAAATATACCAATAGTACATTTTCTGAAAAAGACAATGTTATCCTCAGCCCGATAATAAATAAATTTTTTATATGTTTTGTAATATATCTTCTTCGATTTTTCTAATAATTAATTATATTATATTTGCTTTGCTGATTCAATAATTTCTGACCGAATTAATGTAAATTCTTTCACCTTAAATAATAAGCAGGATTTAAAGGATTATGGATTTAAATAGGAACAATATGGCTATTACTGTGTACCTAAGTTAATTACTTAATAACACTCGTCTCATAGCGACCACAGACGAACTGATGAAATTATTATTATTAATGAAAGAAGTTTCATACAATTTTAACAATATAAAATAAATAGCTATGTTTGCTATTATGATCAAATTAAAATTGATCGGCGAAAAAATTATGTGTTTAACTTGGTAGTAACGTAAATGTAATGGCTCAGCTGCTTTAATAGACTGGGCTGCGCTTCGTAATACTTATTACGTTCTGGATGTAAAAGACTTTTACGTTCTATAGACACAAAACTGTTGTTTTGACACTTAATATAAGTATCATATAAAAGTCAACTTTTAACGACAGTTTTCGAGAAAACTAATTTTTGCGTTTTTGTCACAACACTTTACATCTGTAATTAATTTAAAGGCCTGTATAAAGTATTTTACGTCCCTTAAAGAGTAAATTGATAAAATCTCCCGTGAAAAAGGGGTATCTTTCTCAATTGGCCCAAAGAGTTACGGACTGACAATTATACCTCGTTCAATAAAACAATTACGACCCCACCATCAAATTTATCGTAAACAGATAACCCCAGCTGGTAAAACAATAAAAAAGATACCCTATAATAAAGTCATTATGAACGCCGTTGGTCGTAAATAACACGACAGTACACCCCGTGCGACAGTTTCTTCCTTTATTTTTGCCATAATGCCCTTGGACGGCCCGGCAATAATCAACAAAGCTGTTCCATTTCTTTTCGCAAACAGCCCACCGGAGTGCCGTTCGTATGTAATGTTTTATTTAGCGCAGGAGCGAGTTAAACTTCTCTTTCGAGCGTGTATTTCCTAGTTTTTTTGTTTGTCAAATAACGGCTAGGGACTGTGCAGGACAATCCGTCATTGGTCTCCGAATCTTTTTGTACCAGTCCGACAAAGTTCTATGTTTATTTCTCGATATAATCCGTTTTTACAGTCATAAAGGGCTAGTGAAGCCTGATACATTTTTAAAATCAAATTGGAACGACAATAGATTATTAAAATGACATAATTGTATTTAAACACAAAATACATAGGCTAGTCATTATAGCTTTTTTTCGGGAAAAAAATACTATTAGAAGATTCTCTGCGGAATATTGTTCAGAAACGTGTTATAAACAAAATATCAAAAAATCAACTCGAGAATAGTTGGGAAACTTTGTTAAAACAATGGTCAAAATTATGGAAAAGTGTTTTTTTGACTCGCGTAAAAAAACTGTTATTCATAGAGAAAAAAGGTTTATACAAAAAAGGTAGGTATTAAATAAATCTGTAAAATAAGACAAGTCCGATTAAATTCCGATAATTTGTTTATGTGCAAAATGGTCGAAAATGTCCGCTTTTTTCAATTGCTAATAATTAATGCAATTTTCATCGCAGACACTTGTAATTCACGATATTTGAGGCTTTTTGCACCCTTAATAAGTGGTAAAAATTTCAGCCCAAAAGCTTCATTAGCTTGGCATTGGCGGAATTTGTTATCTAAGAAGATGCTATTTTCAATTCATTTTTCCCAAGCTCACAGGCGTTGTAGGGTTTCGATCATTAGTTGTTTTTGTACCTAAATAGTTGTATTGACATATGCATTTACTGATAATTTAATTTTTCAAATTTAATTTGTTTAAAAATGACTGAAAAAATGTTAATATTTATTAAATTGTTAAGCGCGCATGCTCCGCCTCGCTCTCCCCACTCGTTCGCTAGACCAAGTAATAGAACGCATCGCCGCTATCTTCTTTTTCGCAATTAAATAGTTGAATTCACCTTAATGTTAATGTAGGACATGAAAATATAGCTCTTAATGTATACTCTCTCCAAATTTCGGCTCTTAATATTAATAATTAAGGTCACTGCGATTAAATAAAAAAAAAATATCTCAGCTTCTAATCAACTTACAACAACGATTTTTTTTTTAAATTCGAAGAAAACTAAAGTAAAGAGGTTACTATTTTATTTTATAATAATTACCTATCTTAACAATTTAATAAATATTAACATTTTTTCAGTCAATTTTAAACAAATTAAATTTGAAAAACTAAATTCTCAGTAAATGCCTATGTCAATACAACTATTTAGGTACAAAAACAACTAATGATCAAAACCCTACAACGCCTGTGAGCTTGGGAAAAATGAATTGAAAATAGCATCTTCTTAGATAACAAATTCCGCCAACGCCAAACCAATGAAGCTTTCGAGCTGAAATTTTTACCACTTATTAAGGGTGTAAAAAGCCTCAAAAATCCTGAATTACAAGTGTCTGCGATGAAAATTGCATTAATTATTAGCAATTGAAAAAAACGGCAATTTTCGACCATTTTTGAGCTCTTGTGCATAAACAAATTATCGGAATTTAATCGGACTTTTTTCATTTTATAGGCTTATTTAATACCTACCTTTTTTGTATAAACTTTTTTTCGCTATGAATAATAGCTTTTTTACGTGAGTCAAAAAACCACTTTTCCATAACTTTGACCACTGTTAAAACAAAGTTTCCCAACTAGCCTCGAGTTGATTTTTTGATATTTTATTTATAACAGGTTTCCGAACAATATTCCGCAGAGAAACTTCTAATAGTATTTTTTTCCCGAAACAGGCTCTTTCATGTCTATAATGACTGGGCTAACAGAGTCCACAGAAAAGTGCTTGCATGAATTGTGAGGTAGTTCAATCCAAGAAAAACTTTGCAATCAGTTTCAGGTAATAGTTTGAAAAAAATAACGGTAATTTTGTTACAGGTAGACCTGAAGCACATGGACCAACAATCAGGAAGCAATATCGTTAAAGTGGGAATAGATCTGTCTGAATTTTACCTGTCCGTCGAATGGGATATTTTAGCAGTCCCCGCTACGAGAAATGAAGAGTATTACCCGTGTTGCGAAGAGCCATATTCAGGTGAATTCATTTTTTATACATTTTGCACAATAATTTCCAACTTGCATAGAAAAAGATGATATTTAACTTAGTACGTATAAATTGTAACATTAACTACAATTTATAGAGAAAATTTATTTTCAAAAAATTGTGTTTAAAATATATTTAACTTGATTCGTTTACAATGAACATAAATACATACATATGCCTAAAAGTTGTTATTTTTTTTCATTTCAGTAAAAAGTTTTTTTTCATTGTAAATAATCAAATAAAAGGAATAACTGAAAATTTAATGCTAAAAATTGCTAAATAAAATAGATATAAAAATGCTAAAGATTTATAATTACCAACAAAAGGTTTCTGAAAAAATAAAGTTTTTCTATATTTATTGGAAAACAGTAATAGTTATTTATTGTACAAGTGTTTTAAATAGCATTAAAACATTAATGCAATACAACGTTTTATCCATAATCACATCACAATCATATTTGTGGAGTTAAAATTATTGGAATTTAATAAAAAAATATTCGCACGACTTGATATTTCTTACTAGTATTCAATGAAACATGGTAGGTTTTGTTATATGTATTTACTGGTTGCTGCAATACGTTGTTTATTATCAATTATTTAATAAACCGTTCTATCTGCATTTGGTAAAGCAAGAAAGTAATTGTGGTAATGTAGCTGTTTTTGAAGAAGCTCCAGAAGCAACTTTCCATTTAGTGCCAGCGAAATTCAGGAAACGTCACGAAAAAGTGTTCGCCGAATGGAGGAAAAAACGGAGAGTAGTGACAATAAATAAAGAAGTCATTTTTTAAATTTGAAGAAAAAATATGCAATTTCATCTATGTGGTCAAGTATTCGATGTTGAAGGCTACCAGTGAATCAAGAAGATACAAAGCAAAAATAGCTGTAGTATTGGAAAGAACACACGTTGAAGAATTTTGTAGTGTATAGTACAAAAATGTACTTCTCACCCTGTTGGAATCAACACATTGGCGAAGGTACCTTCAATAGTTGTTTCATTCATGAATATCGCAAATCCAGAAGCATATACTGGCCATTGTATGAGGCGCACTTCAACAACTTTGTTGGATAATAAAGGAGCCGATCTTACAACCATCAAATGGCATGGTGGATGGAAGAGATCCTCTGTATCAGAAAGTTATGTTTACAAGTCTATATATAACAAACATGTTATGGCAAGGAAAATAGCTGTTCCTTACAAGAGGAGACATCCGTAACTTCTTCACAAACTTCGGCAGATGTTATGCGTTCCGAAAGTGATGGTAACAATGGTGCAAGGGTTGTTATTAGCGAAAAGGAAGTTAAATGTGATATAAAACAAAAAACGAAATGTCTGTTACTATAAATGTAAATGTTAATGTTAATAAGTAAATAAATTAAATTTGATTTATTATAGGTTTATTATCTTTCCATTATTCAACTAGTGAAATAAAGTTACTTCATTTCACTAGCGGATAAAGTATCACTTTAGACGGTTCATATGTGTGGACAAAAGTCCGATTATAAGGTGATTGTTGATAAACATTTGTCATTTTGGCAATGTCTAGTGAATCTGGTGTATGAAGAATCTATTTTTTTTACTTAAAACTTGTATGCCACTAGATTATTTGCAAGAATTATGCTATTGTTCTATTGCTACTATTTTTGAGAAAAATGCATCAAGGTATCATTGATAAAAGATACAAACTTGGAAGTTTGGGTACATTTAATCATAAAATTTAACAAAATAAAACTCTTAAAATTAATACTGTTAATTAAAATCAAATTAAATACCAGAAATAAAATTAATTCATTTTCCCGTATAATTCTTGTAGAAAATCCAATGGCGTACTTTTTTTATTTTTTTACTATTACATTGTATGTAAAATTATATTTGCAATAAAAAATTCCTAAAAATCTTCTCTGTGAAACATTTTTTTTTCTATTTATTTAACAACGTAGTAAGCTTGTTTTAATATATTATAATTTACAAAATGAACTTATCAAATTGACAAAATGTGGCGTTGAAATTCTGACGTCCTTAATAACGATATATCCCAGTACCTCTTAACCAAATATAACGTACAACAAATTTACTCTATTATGTCAGAGAATATTTACAGTAAACAAAATTTTTTAGGTACCTTTAACACCTTGTATCTGGAAAATAATTTCGAAATAAATTTACGATAAAGTGGCATTATGAGCATCTGTAACTCGATATGAAATACTTTTTTAAACTATGCTAACTGATTGAGATTCAGGCAAATTTAGTTTTGTGTTTCAATTAAGGAAGTCATCAATTTGACATTTTCATTTTCATCTAAAGAGATATTACTATCATGAATAGAAGAACATAACAAAGTTTTATTGGAATTCTATCTCAACAAATATTATACGGACTTAACATCTCTACAAAACTGTTTAAATTAAAATGAGGTCTTCCTCTTACTACAACCAGGACCCCCGGTATATTTCATTTTTGTATTTTGTAAAATATACGCATATTTATGCTAAATGTTAATGCAATATTAATATGTCATACATTTTATACAAAATTTCTAGGTGTTGAAGCTTTTGATGTTACATGATTGTAGAAATTTAAAAATACTTTTGTAAAAGTTAGCAAATTTTACAGATATTATTATATTACTTAACTTGCAAAGGAAAGACTACAAATACAAATATGTCTTGGAATAGAAAGCAGGCGGAATCCAAATATAGCTATCAAACGAATTTTGAATTAAAACACTATTAAAGACGGCTACTTATACATTATTATTATAACCGTTTAACATTTTACAGCTAAACAAAATTAAAAAATTTGGATACTACACGTAGTATACCTCCTATCGTTATAGATTTATTTTTCACGAAATTGTTCATAATCAGAATGATGCCACGCACAACACTAACACGTCTCCATATGTGGCAGTATTAAAACATATTAATATTAACACAATAAAGGCGTAAAAGCCACAGATGTAACAAATAACTTACTGCGTGTCGTCAGTATCAGGCTATTTTTTGAAAAAATTCAACAAAGTATTTTAATTGGAAACACGATAGTAGAAATATATTCTTATAAATATGTCCATACTGTATACTACTTTCTACTGCAAATGAGGAGATATAGAAAATATATTTGAAGTATACTGATTTTTTTCAGTCGAGTATTACTTCTTAAATGGTAGTTTTTATTGCCCGACGCATTCGCCAAAACATGCAAAAAAATTTAATTAATAAGCAAGAGCAGAATTAATGAGAAATGGTTTTAACTGGATAAAAGTAACTAGTCTATTTGGCTGAAGTAGAACTGTATGGAACCGCCCTATTTTCATTATGTGACTCCTGAGTAATACACGGGACATGAGCATTTCCCAAAAATTAATAGCACTTGTACGAGACAGAATTGAATGGAATTTCACACCGGCAGTACACAGAACGAGAAGCGGGCGCGAGATAGCATACAAATTGCATATATCAAGTTATTGGAGTGAGTCTGCGTTATATATAAAATATTCAGCGTTAGAACGATGGCAACAGACAATGACATTCAATCTCAAGAGAAATGTCTGGCGCAGACGTCTATATTGCTAGCGGGGAGCGCTGTCGATGTTGCTTTTATACTCAACTTTTGTGCCATATTTTGAAAGAGTTTTTATTAATGTTTTTCTTGTTATGGCTCCGAAACTCAGCTGCGGTGATAATACCGTAAAAGAGGGCGCAGATTGGGAAAAAGGCGTTGATGTCATTTGTATTGTGACGGGCGGTTTTTTTCTCGGACGTACAATGGCCCCTTAGGGCACGCAACAAAGGTCTTTTCTATATTATAAACTTGTTTACGAGTCTAATGCATCCCATCCGAGATACAGCAGAGTTCAGAAGTGCAGATACTTTTGTAAAATAAAGTCCTTTAAGAACATGATGAATATGTTTTTAATAATATATTAAACAAGTTTGGAAAAGGAAATTTTTATAAACGAAAAGATATTCGCTCACTGCGCTTGCACGTACTCAAAAGCTATTTGAGTTTAGTAAAACTGCTTTTCTTACGAGATTTGTGTACATATACTATTTTTTCGCATTTTGTAAATAGTGATAGATGTAAAAGCATTACAAAGTTAGAAATTTAAAATTTCATGGTAGATACTTGTGTAGGATCCGTAACCTATACTTCCGCAATTGATTCGTTTTCCGATACACGGGGTGCCAAAGTTTTTCTTAAAAACTGACGATTTAATTTATTGCTCTGAAACCGGTCGAGATGTGCAAATGAAATTTGGTGGGTTTTAAGAGGTAGTTATTGCGCATTTTTTGACACGCAATTAAGAATTTTACGTTCATCATTCAAAAAATAGTACGCTACTGAGATATTACAAATTAAAAATCATTTTTGAATTCCTCGCTCGTTTTTGTGACAAAAAATCTCTCTTGCCTTTTCTTCGTATGGGGCGCCGTTTTGATGCAAAAAAATAAAACATCTTAACGCGTATTTTTTATTTCTTTAATACATTACCTAGGCTACTGTCAACATTTGTCTGTTAAATACGAATATTTTTAAGAAATGTCAAATTAGCGTTTCGTCATTATTAATTTATTAAGCTTTTCGTTTGCTATAACATTGGTGTTAATAAGTAATTAATTTTTCTTTTATCGAAAAGAATGGAAAATTTTACAAATGCGGAATTGTCAGACATGCATTTTGTCTATGGTCGAAGTAATGGAAATGGTCGGCAAGCTCGACGATTGTATGCTGAGTTGTATCCAGGACGTAGGGTACCTCATCACACAATATTTGCTCGTCTTCATCAACGTTTGCGCGAAAATGGTTCATTTAAGAAACAAACGGTTGACTGTGGGCGCCCTCGAGAAGTACGAACTGTGCAACTAGAAGAAGCAGTTCTCGAGTTAATTGCGGAGTCACCTGAAACAAGTACTCGAAAAATTGCCAACATATTGAATGTAAGCAACTTCACTGTATTTAAAATTCTTAAAGAACAGCAATTGTATCCGTTTCATATTGAACGTGTGCAAGCTCTACTACCTAGAGACTTTTTTCCGCGCCTATTTTTTTGCCAATGGATTAATCATCAAATCGCTCAAATTCCTAATTTTTTAAATGCCGTTTTGTTTACTGACGAGGCTACTTTTGGACGACAGTGTATACGAAATTTCCATAACAATCACTTATGGGCTGAGGAAAACCCCCATGGAATCTTTGAAGCTCATTTTCAGCATCAGTTTTCCGTAAATGTATGGCTTGGGGTAATTGATGATCATTTAATCGGTCCATATTTCCTCCCACAACGACTAACAGGCGAATCTTATCTTAATTTCCTACAGGAAGAGTTACCTGTTCTTCTTGAAGAAATTCCTCTACAGCTGAGACAACACCTATGGTACATGCATGATGGTGCACCAGCCCATTTTAGCATTAATGTACGTAATCACTTAGACACAGTATATCCAAATCGTTGGATAGGTAGGGGAGGTACGGAACATTGGCCTGCTCGATCGCCGGATTTAAATCCTCTTGATTTTTGCATTTGGGGTTTTCTTAAGTCATTAGTTTATTCCACTCCCGTTGAAAATGTTGATGACCTGAGGAATCGAATTATAGTCGGCTGTGAGACAATAAGAAATATACCAGGAATATTTGCGCGAATACGACAATCAATGAGGCGAAGAGTTGAATCTTGTGTCACGTCTGAGGGAGGTCATTTTGAACATTTGTTGTAGCTTTGCGCCTTTTCAAAATTTTATTAGTGTTATTTTCTGTTATTGTTCTGGTTTAATGTTATTGTATTAGATAGTTCTTGATAATGTATTAAAGAAATAAAAAATACGCGTTAAGATGTTTTATTTTTTTGCATCAAAACGGCGCCCCATACGAAGAAAAGGCAAGAGAGATTTTTTGTCACAAATTGAACGAGGAATTCAAAAATGATTTGTAATATCTCAGTGGCGTACCATTTTTTTCTTTAAAAAAAATTGAGATTATTACCTGTACGCGCGTCAATGATTCTTAATTGCGTGTCAAAAAATGCGCAATAACTACCTCTTAAAACCCACCAAATTTAATTTGAACATGTCGACCGGTTTCAGAGCAATAAATTATATCGTCAGTTTTTAAGAAAAACTTTGACACCCCGTATCTCGAAAAACGAATCATTTGCGGATATACGTTTATCAGCAAACTGTCATTATTTTCTCATGTAGAATCACCCCCTGAAATTTGTCGCACTTATTTACTAACAACCTGTATAAATTCTATAATTCTTTTAGTTTGTCACTTGGGGTTTGAAACTTCTTAAATATTTCTAATATTGCCAGAACATCGCGATATTTAAGGTCATGACAAAGAAGCCATTTTTTGGCACTTTTATGTCCAAAGTACATAGGATCGAAAATCAATCTATTAAAAATATTGAGAAATTCCTCATGACAATGTGCACGCACCATGAGGTTGCCTATTATTTGGTGTATGTGACGTCACTACAAAAAAAGGGCGATTGCTTTCTTATTACGTTTCTATTATTAAACTGTAATAAAGACAAATTGATTAATTTAACCGACTGAGGCTCTAAAAAATTTAATTGTATTAATAATTTTTTTAATCTACTACGAAGACAAAGATATTTCAACGGCAACTCACACCGATATTTTCCAGACATCACGTTCAAGATAACAATGCGCCGCAAGACGCTCTTCTACACCGTCAACCTGATCATCCCCTGCGTGGGCATCACGTTCCTCACGGTGCTGGTCTTCTACCTGCCCTCGGATTCCGGCGAGAAGGTGACGCTCTGCGTATCAATCCTGCTCTCCCTGACGGTGTTCTTCCTGCTGCTCGCCGAGATCATCCCCCCCACCTCCCTGGCGGTGCCCCTGCTAGGAAAATACCTGCTGTTCACTATGATTTTGGTCACATCCTCGATATGGGTGACAGTGTGCGTGCTCAACGTTCACTTCAGGTAAGTGTAGCTGGCAGGCATTAGCGGGAGATTGTGTCGGGGTGACATCTGCGTACGCAGGAAGGACGATTAATCCTTGCCCCAGGCCCGAGTTCGAGAAAATGTTATCGTGACTGGAATTAAAGAACTTATCTGGCACCATGCAGGGTGTCCCATGGTGACGAGATATTAGACAATAGTGTTCTCAACTAAAATAATGGCGTCCACCTAACGCTTCCGGTTATACCGGAAGTTGACGTCATCTTCGTTATTTTAAATGGAGCACCCTGTATATTATTGCAATTTTTTAAAAACATTAAATACAGGGTGTGCCATTTAACACTCCCGCTGTCAATATCTCCAAAACAAAGATTATACTTATTTGGAAACAGGGATTGTTAGCTTCCTCGAATAGCTTGTAGTTAGAACTGTGTTAGTTCAAATCTTTCTGGATAGATGGCGTGGCGATACTAAAAAATTTTTTGATCCCTGGAACGTGGACAGTGAACAGTCCATCTGAAAGATCGTTAAATTTTGAGTAATTTTTGTAATAGAATGTTTTTCCCTATATTTACTTGTTTTCGAGATATCTCGACTTCAATATGCAATGTATGATGTAACAGGAAAATCTATTATTTTATTTAAATCACACTGAGATAAAATATTCTTTTAAAATATTGTTATAATGGCTTTATTCGCATCACATACTAACAAACAACCAATAAATTATAAAAAACCGAATGATCAACTACAGAAAAAATAATTGTGCAATGGTAAATCTTATAAGGGGCAGCGACGAACATTATTTTATCAAATGTTATTAAAATATGCAGTCATAGGTGGCTCATGTCATTTGTTTAAAATAAAACAAAACATGTATGCCAGATGACACATATCAGTATTCCAATAATTACAGTTTTATCAGTTTGTGTCTTTCAATTTAACTATACTAGTTACCAGAACTAAAATAAATTTCTTCATTTCGGTGATATTGGCAGCGGGAGTGTTAAATGGCACACCCTGTATATCACTTTAAGAATAGGGAAGCTTTATAAATAAATAATAAATTGAGAATGTCAGTATTTGAATAAATGTTAACGTTTTCCAATCTTCAACAATAAATAATACCCAAATAAACATTCACTGTATGTGTTAAATTGACAACAATAAATTAGTGGCAGATTAGGTGCTTGTTTTGAAGTTCCACTAAAAATTTCACATCCATCCTCGCAAGAAATTATGCAATATCCGTTGATTGCACAAAGAACCGTAAATACCTTAAAAATCAGAAGAGATAGGTTAGGGAACCATTATACCATTCGAAAGAGAACAAAACTGTTCATCAGGTTGCGCAAAAATATACAGGGTGTTTGTTCTATCAAAAAAATAATAAGTTAAAATGATTTAAAGTTGCCTAAATTCGGCTTTAAATTTCTACCACCCTGTATGAAATTAAGTCATTTTGAAATTATTGAAGGGAAGCTTAGATTTTTAGTTATATCCCCTATTAATTTTATCGCTCTAACTTTATTATTGTAAAATACAGATATTTTTTAATTAGGCAGCCCTTTTTTATTTTATTTTTTTGAAAAAAATTAAAAATGTCAAAAATGGTTAACTTTAAGAATAGGAAACCTTTATGAAAGTTCACCTAAAAATTGATGTAGAATCGAAAATTGCAATAATATACAGGGTGTTCCATTTAAAATAACGAAGATGACGTAAATTTTCGGTATAACCGGAAGCGTTAGATGGATGCCTTTATTTTAGTTGACAAGGGCATGCCCGAAAACACTATTGCCCAAATTTTGAAAACTAAAATCGAAGTAGTCTCTGAAATATGTCTAATGTCTCCTCACTTGTATACAGGTTACTTTGAAGAGGGTTTTTCTTAATTAGATTTTAAAAAAATGAAAGGAAGATACAAAAAAAGTTGTACTAGTTGATAACGGAAAGAATCAAATCGAATTCGGTGCAATATGACAATACAAATTTTGAGATATAAAACAATGAAATTGTAAAAAAACTGAAACAAAAATAAATTGAAGAATTTCGAAAATAATTCAAAAATTTAAGCCTATGGAGATGCAACTTTATTCTCAGACATTTTGAAATTCATAATTTTTGAGATATTTCGATGTTTTCGATGTACCTGTTTCAAGTTATTTTGAAAGTTTGGAGGTGCTTCTAGGTATTTCGACGAATTTGAAGATTTCCGCAATTTTTACAAGTATTTAGAGGTGTTCAAAGATATTTCGATATAATAAGAGGTTTTTCGATATATTATTTATTATTTTTATATCATTCTTTCTGGGTAATTTTGACAGTATGTAAAACAGAAATCTCTAATACTATTCTAAAACGGTGACATACAGTTTGATGCAATAAATTCACTATTTAAAAAATGGATAACTTTTGAAAAAAAATATATGTATTTACCTAAGTATAATGAAATTGATGAGGAATTGATACTGATAAAAACAAGTGAGGTCTGTATTACCATCCCTTTCTATACAGCTTAGTTTTCTGGTATCAAAGCCACCAAATCAAGTTCTAATAAAGTTTCCAGTTTTAGAAAATCAGTTATTGCCCCAAATCGCGTGTAAATCCTCAAAAAATAATGGCCGTATCTACCTTTACTAGTTGGGTATTAAAACATCGTTATCCCACATAACTAGGATATGATTGCTTCCTTAATTCAGCTGAAATCGAGACCATAAGACTATAATGGATAATTTATATGCCACGACGAAACAAGGAGCATTCAGAAATTTGGACACGCACAATTGGAATTAGGTAATATATAAAATAATGAACTTGAAAGAAACTCCCAGGGAATTAAAGTGATACTATCTCTTTGTTTCCGATTTATGAAAGGAAGTCTTATTAATTTTTTGTTGTATTCACAAAAAGCAATGAAAGCTAAGTACTTGCAGTACCCTGAAGAAAAAGTAGGGTTTGTGTAATGGTAATAAAAATAATGGTTGCAAATTATAGGTGTTGTTGATAACTTTCTCATTTCCAATATTTTCCTCCTAATTCCCTACAAAATATATCACGCACGGCATCTATTTCAGGTCGCCGTCAACTCACAAGATGTCACCGCTGTTTCGGAAGATATTTTTGCATTTTATGCCTAAACTGTTGATCATGAGGCGAACCACCTATACCCTACCCGAATATGACGATACTCAGCCACCTAGAGGATACACCAATGAGATAGATGTCCAGTAAGTATTTCGCGGTTAAGAGAAATTGGAAAAAAATAGAACACAATAGACAAAGACAAAACAGAAACTATGCAATGCTTCACGATAAGGACAAAAAGAGACGGGAGAGGTCTCCAAAGAGTATGTTCAAAAATAATAAATCTAGGGCAGAGATTATTATTCTTGGAACATGAAGATATTACTTAAAGTAAGGTGATAAAATTACTGTTCAAATAAACATTAATTAAGTCGATATTAAATAAAAACAAATTGGTATTAAACTAAGTTTAATTAGAGTCCATGCACATCTATAAAATTGTATACGAGGAAGAATAACCTGTTTTTCAAGAATATTTTATATCCGCATTAAAAACTCATTTCTCTTACAGTTAGAGTAAGTCTAGGAGTAAAATTTTAAGTACAGTTAATGATAAGTTTTGCCAATCTTAAATGGCCTATTTTATCGATGAAAATAATGAACTTTTGCCCTATAAAATTTTTTGATAAGACGCTTTCCTGCGGAAATACAGGGTGTTAAAAGTTTCAAATATTTATATGATTTTTCCTGTACTTCACTGGCAAAGAATATTTAGTGATAAAATTTGGGAGATGACATTGTTTTAGTAGGGACTATTTTCTCATGGATAACTTATTCCAAAATACACTCCAGTGGCGTAGTTATTGGAGGAGTAGGAGACCTTTTTTGAAAAAAAAAAATCGTACGCCACTGGTTTTTTAAATAATTTTAAATTATGAAGGACTGAACATTTCTTGTGATATTGTATAGTGTGTTGAAATATTAAGTATTGAATTTATTGTTACACATTTAGCAATCAATAGAAAATGGCAAATAGCAACGTATAGTAGGATCATATTCGATGCAAAGTAATAAATCATTGCCTGTCAAGGGATCCAGTGCCATACGCTTTTAAGGGTTTTAGAAATTGAATAATTTCTTTATACATTATAAAGGGACGAAGGGATCAGTTCACGTCTGGCACCCTTATTCCTACAAAAAATCCTTTATTCTCATAAACTATTTATTTTAAATGTAATTTATTATAAATCCAATTTGTTTTTTAATTTCCACATATGTACTACATTTTACCTCTGTACGCGCCACTGTTGTTTACTTGTTTTTTTGGAGGCACTCTCTGTTTTACGATCAAGCTCGTCAGGTTAGTATTTGACGTATAACCGACCACTTCGTACACTCGATGCACCTGGGCGACTACAGCTACTACCAGAACACAGTGCGTATGCAACGGTATTTCAGATTTAACATTCAGTTTCATTTTAAATTTGAAATGGTTCATCTTACGCCTCCTAAAAATGATTACACGATTTTCCTTTGATAAAAGACCGACAACTTTTTGCTCTACTTTGCATCGAATACGATCCTACTGTAGGTACCTATATTTTTTTCAAAAAAGGTCCCCTACTCCCCCAATAACTACGCCACTGGAGTGTATTTTGGAATAAGTTATCCAATGAAAAAATAGTCCCTATCAAATAAATGTCATCCCAACATTTCAAGGGCATAAGGACTCATTTTAAAATCAAATAAATATTATTTACCGCTAAGCAAACACCACTTCATCTGAGTTATAGCCTGCCAGTTTTCTGCCCTGAGGGTCGTAAAAAAAGTTCGCGATAACAAGATGTTCCATATTTAAACGCACTATATTCCAGATTAAACATGGGAGAACCCTTCACGACCGATTTCAAGATAACGACCAGAGAGCCCAGTTTCGTGCTGCAGAACTCGGATCAAGAGGACGGCAAAATGAAAGCGCACTCTTCCAGTAAGTTTCTAGTGCTGTTTCACAGGTTTACGCTCTTATTATGGCCCTAGTTATAGGTGTGCACGTAAACGTTAAAAATATCCATAACGCTGTAAATACGTGATTGCAACTTGAATAGTTCAGGGAGAGTACTGCATAGGTCCGTACGTAATAATGAAGCTGGAAGATGCTACAAAAAGAAATTGTTGCAAATTTGATTTAGCCTGTTTACTACGTGGAAGGTAAAAAAATGTTGCAGTCGTTTTTGTTGCAAGGTGAAAAGAGAGATAATTTATTATGTTAAAGATAAAACTTTAGCTAAGTTTTCGTAAAATCATCAACGAATGAAAGTGACCCATTTCAGAAGTTTATAAACTGTTCTCATTCTCCGATTTGTTTTTCTTTTTAAATATATAACTTTAAAACTCTATTACGTGCCGTGGCAATTACTTATTTAATAAATAAATAATTTATTTTCAATTAACAAAGCTTTCAAATTTTTTATGTTGTCAAATTTGACAAAAATTGATAGTAGTTCAATTAAAATTATGTTGTTGTTGCTGTTGTTGTTATGGTTGTTGTTGTTGTTCTTGTTGTTGTTGTTGTTGTTGTTGTTGTTGTTGTTGTTGTTGTTGTTGTTGTTGTTGTTGTTGTCGTTGTTATGCTTATCCAAAGGAAAAACACTAAAATAAACAGAGGAAAAATGAATAAATATTGAATAGTTAAAAATAATAGTTCACGATAATATACAGGTAGACACATTGTCACTAATATTATCCCTTGAGAATTTAATTCTCTTCATCATTTAATAAATGTATGTATTAATATTCTGATATTTGTTAATTCCAATTCAAAAAAGGTGACTTGAAAAATCCATCTTAAAAATGCAGAAATTGTTTAATTAAAAAGGTTTATCGGGTACGGAGGTACATCTAGAGTCTAACGAGAGTTTCTGTAGATTCGCTAGTGACTAAACTAGTAAGACTTTAGATTTGTCAACGTTGCAATTGGCTGGCTCGCTCGCCTCGGCGTTCGCTCGCTCTCGTCCGATCATTCTGTTTGCTTGGACACCTGCAAATTTCAAATAATACGCTACATCGAGACCGCGGCGTTGCCGCTATCATGCATATGGAGGATAATTTAGTCAACGACAGCAGTGTGAAGGTGAATTATAAATTATGTATCTTACATGTACCTAATCGATTTCTACTAATCGATACAGTTCCTTAGATATCGGTTTTCTATTTATACAAGTTGCTGTGGAAACTGTTCGTCAATTGTTGCGCATTCTAAGTAGAAAGACCAAAAAAATCTGCATTCTCATAAGACTTCGTACTAAATCCTGAAAAATTATTTTATCAATATCTCATCTCTCAGGTATCCAAAGTAGTCATAATTTTGTTCGATGATTTTCTTCGTATTAATAAGTTTATATTAATTTTTTTATGAATATTTGTTTGTCAAGTTATCGTGGCTATTTAGCTTAATATCTTTGAAACAAATAAAAGTACAAAGGTTATGATAAAAAGTGTGTAATTTTAATGAAGTAAATTGCATTCCATTTTATATTACATACTTTTCTATCTTCTACTAAAGATTGTACTTGTAAAAATAAACAGTTTTGAGTTTGACAACTTTGATGTCTGTTTCAGTGACAGGTTCATCGAACATAACACCGAAAAATCTCTCCGCAAATGTGCTGGCAGCTCTTCAAGGGGTCAGATTTATCGCTCAGCACATCCGAGATGCAGATAAGGATAACGAGGTGAGCAATAAAATTCTTAAGTGATTCTAAAATTTACTTTTAGTTATTATATATATTAATACCGCAGATTAGAGGGGTTAAAAGGAAAAACTTTTTTATTTTACGTTTTACAGAAAAAAGCACAGATGATAAAAAAGTTTACTTGAATTTAAAATGAGGTTGCCATAGAGAAAATTAACATTTCGTATACGGTGTCCAGGAAATTAAAAAATATGAAAATGTTATTAACTCTGATCGTTGATGTGTTAGTTTTTTATAAGAAATTACTATTGTAAATTAAAATTACTATATTATTAAACAATACAAATACATTTGAAAAAATAAAAAAGTTTCCTTCGAGCCGGATTTGAACCAGCGACCTATGGATATCTACTTGTGCGATTCCACTACAGTCCACCGCTCTACCAACTGAGCTATCGAAGGTTGACAATCTAATTTGTACGTGCCCTTCATATGTAAAAGTCTGGTGAATCCTTTTAATTTTACAATTCATTTTAAATTAATAAATAACAGTAATTATAATTACAAATCGTTATATTTTAATTTTTCCCGAGAAGTTGGATGTATTCTTTTATAATTACTTTATGAATAATTTTAAAAATTTATACAAACGAACTTACCCTAATAAATTAAACATGTTTCATAAAATCCCGTTCAATGCATAAATTACGTTCAACTTAATGAATCCACACAGGATGTCTGCGAAATGTTAGGAAATCTCGAAGCTTGGGATACTGTCGATTGAGCCAAATATATTAATTGTTGTTGGTTTCAAAGATACAGGGCACTAAGCCGTTCAATGTTTGAATTTAATTTTGAAATGTCTCAATACTTTTGAAAACCGTTAGAGTATGGACAAAAAATTCTCACTATTATGTTTTTTGACATGACAAATAAGACGTTAGTTATGCCTTATTCCCTTGATAAATATTGGAAAATCTTTTTGCTTTTAGAATTACGGACATTGTGTATCGCAAACGTTCTTCGTCTCATAAAAAAGTTACTCGTGTTCGTTTTCGATATTTTTTAATCCTTTAGTTAGATTAATAGACCAAGCAAATTAAATTTTTACTCGAAGAAAGTCCTATCCGCAAGATTATTGTAAAATTGTCTAAAGGAATCTCGTGAGTCAAAAACTTTTATTAGCTAACTTTTCTATTTAAACAAATAAGTGAGGAACACAGTTTTTTCACTTTGCAGGGAAAACCATCAATTTTAGCGAAAAGTGACTCACAGACAGCTTATAGGGAGTAAAATTATCTACAAAATGAGACTGGTTAAATTAAAATCGGTTAATAAACAAAAAAGTTATTGCAAAAAGACAAGAAAAGTGCCCATTTTTTAATTTGTTTATAACTATCGCATTTATTGTTAAAATTTTATAAAACCTATGACAAGTTGAGGGTTTTGTCATACTTCAAAAGTGTACCAAAAGTGGGCGCTGTGGGTGCAATAGTTTTCGCACAATTCTATTTGTTTATAACGGAGGCTCCAAAAGTTATGAACTTTAAGCCTCTGTATAGGCGTTAATTTTCAACCAAACATTATTCTGAAAGCGTCATTGTAATCTTAAAGACGTAATTAAGCGACCCATTAAAAAATATCACCGTTATTTTGACATTTCGCGTTTTTCGCTTATAAACAATTTGAATAACATTGTTACTATTTATGCTATCTCACCGAAAATAGATGCAAGTTCAAATTGATGCGCGCTGTAAATTTTGCAATATCTCGGCTTCTATTCATCGTAGATTAAACTGGGATAGCTCGACGAAAAAACAACAATGGGCATGTTTACAAAATCTTTTATAATTATTTTCTTTTAATTTACAAAAATGTTACAAAAATTATTGTTAAACCAAATATTAATTAAAATTTCAATTTCGGAATTATTTTACTATTATTAAATATATAAATGAAGCTATCGTTCATTTAAAAAGTATTTTTTTTTTACATATTAAGGCAAATTTTACAATAATCTCGCGGATAGGACTTTTTTCGAGTTTCTCTTTTATTTTCGCTAATTTTCCTGGTGTATAATGCGACTTGAAAACTGGAGTAGGAACCAAATTGTTTGCAGTTTATTAACAAACGACTTAAAGGGAAAGTAAAAATCGATTAAATCATTTGAATACTTATTATTTTTTATTTCCTGGCTATGGTAGAAAAAAACATTGAACGCCCTATCTTTGAAACCAACAACATCTGGATAAGGTATATTTGGTTGCCTCTATCGACTTATTTTGGTCTCCAGATTTCCCAACCTTTCGCAGACACTCTGTATAACACAATGAATCCATGGGTGACAAATAATAGGTTGCTTTTTGTATAAATTATTGGCAACATCAAAGTACGATTATGCTCGACTTCAATTTGATTAGGTGGCAAATTTAATTTTAGTAATAATAATAAATTTATATTAGATCGTGGAAGATTGGAAATTTGTCTCCATGGTCTTGGACCGCTTCTTCCTCTGGATATTTACTCTCGCCTGCATCGGAGGCACCTGCGGGATCATTTTCCAGGCACCGTCCTTGTACGACACCAGGGTGCCTGTGGACCAACAACTTAGCGAAATCCCCCTGAGCAAAATCTTCCAAGTACCCGTCTCCAACGTCCCCATCATGTAAACTACTTTAAGGATCACCAGGATTAGCGCAACACTCCCTGCGGATTAAACTTTATTTGCTAAGCAAGACCACTAGTCTTCCACTACACTTGATGTATCTCTGAGAGAATAAAAATTGCACGAAGTATCTCAAGGGAAGGAAATTTTCGAGAAAAACTATTTGCATTTGCGACAACGGGCAACCTAAAGCAACCATAATCAAAGGAAAGAACTTTATAACCAATACCTAGGCAATTTTCTCTATATAAAATATATAAACACCAGTTTCCACATGAAATATTTTAAGCTTTTAGTTGGATTTTAAGTTTCAAATTATAAAAACTTCTGGGCTAAATTAGATTTAGCTGGTTCCTTGTTATTGCTGCAACTTCATTATAATTAAATTAACTACGTTTGTCCAATTAAGAATTAAAACTGTTAGTCAGTCAAGTAATTGTTTTAACCGAATGCCCAAGGCAGAAAACGTTGGATCTAATTCAATTTTAACTAATTTAAGTATAAAATACTGTTGAATTTTCTCTTTACTTGTTGTTAACATGATTTGTTGTGCTCAATGTTATCACGCTGTATTCAATAAACTATTAAATATTTCATCTGAAGTTATTGATTTGCGGCACAGTTTTATTTGTGTTGTTTAAAATAAAAAGATATTGTATTTATAGTGTTCCGGTTTTTCGAGCAAATTTATTCATCGCAATTTTGTCCTGTAGAGTTATCCACAACCAGAAACAAACTTTAAAACGTCTTTTTGGGTGTCTAAAGCCAGCTAATCTGAATACAGGAGTAAAAGTAACGCCACAGTTTTAACAATAACTGCGCATATCAAGCTGAGAAGTATCCCAATAGTTTTTGAAAACTTCTATAAAAAAATTAATTGAAAACAAGACATCGTGGTAAAATAAACTGATTGAAATTCAAAAGAAAATGCGGAATTCCTGCATTCATATCAGAAACATCAATTTTTGTCGATAAAAATATCAAAATAACCTTTTCTCAGTGTTTCAGTCTTAGTTTAATCACATATTTTGGAAATATATTAAAATATGAATTCCGACATATATAAGAAAGAATTTATACAAGAAAAATGTCTAAAGCACAATCTTTCTTGGTATTTCAGGATCAAATTCAGAATTGTTTTTTAGAATTATTAAATTAAAATATTGATATCGATTTAAGTTTTCGGAATTTCAAGAATCAATTTTTCCCAAGAAAAATTTCTGAAGAATCTCTTTTCCGAATTTCAGGATAAAACTCAGAATACAAGCACTTTTTTTGAAATTATAAAGTTAAAATATGAATTCCTACATGTTTTCGGAATTTAAGGAATCTGTTTTGACTGAGAAAAATGTGCACGACTATCATTTCTCGAAATTTTAAGATGCAATTCAAAATTCAAGTACCATTTAGTAAAAAACTTTCGTAAATATTTTTACTATAAACACCCCTGTGTTATATTAATTTAAATATTCAATACAACAATATTATTATTAAATTTTATTGCGATAAAATAATACATTTTTTGTGTACAAAATGGGGATAGTAATTTTTTAGAGTTCATGTAATAGCTAAATATCATCTGCACCTAAAAAAAAGTATTAGGATCAAATGAGCACATAGTTTTAAATGGATTAATTTGCCGTAAATGTTATTTTATTCTATTCAAATGTATATACTTTCGTCAAACTATTTGAAATATTTGCTGTAGTGTATAATTTTTATTAGAATTAATATTATTTGTAAATATATATAATTTAATTCAAATCTTTTATAGTTTTGAAATTTATCATCTCGGACTTTAGCTACAATTTCTCTTACAGTTCAACATAAACTGCAAACATATTTGTTTCAAAACTACGAGTTCCTTAAAACATATATACAGCGTGTCCCACTAGTGCGGAAAAGTCCAATATCTATGTTAAAATGAGAAATATATGGATTTTTCTTTTTACTGTGTTGCCACATTTCTCGGAATGTACAAATTAAAAATATATTCAACTATACAGGATGTTCCACTTTTCCTGGACAGACACCAACTTTGGTTTTTTAAATGGAAACACATTTTTTATATTTTTTTCGGATTTTACATAAAAAATAAAGGGTACTTTGTGTTGAATAGTTCTACTCAAATATTCACAGTTTTTGAGATATCTCGCTTGAAAGGTTTTTCTAGTCGATATTGGTTGCTTACATTTTCTGATACTGACAGGTTATACTAATAGCTACTAAGCCCATTTTTTTATCAGATGTTTAGTAAGGATGACTCTTCCGAATCATGCTCCAAAAACTGGCCTGCGTTATACAGGGTGACCAAAATATCATGTCAAAATTGCCAATTGAAAAATTGAAAAATCTCGATTTTTTTAAATGCAACGCCCTGTATATTTTCATACCATGAGATGCAGAATTAAATTCTCTACAACTTTGCTATACCTGCTCCTATTCCAAAATTCATTAGTTTTTCATGAAATCTCATTTCTATGAAAAAATGCGAAGTTTACAAATAGCTTATATGTAAAATGACGTAGTAGGCTCCTGTCAAAGGTTAATCTGGATAATTTTCGATTCACATAAGGTTTAATAGAAGAAGAGAAGCCCATGGTAACTGTTTATTGGCAAGTCGTATTTACCAAGCTAATAATCCAGATTTACAAAGATATCCTCGTACAAAGTGTTTTGTAAAACTGAAGGAGAGGTTTGAAAGAACGGCAAATGCAAATTATGAGAAGACAACAAGAACACAGGAACGCAGTCTCCAAAACAGTAAATCTCGCTATTCATTTTACATTTTTCGTTTGCATTTATTACTGTATTGTACAATTTCTTGTTTATTAATCACTAAGTTATTGTTACATACATATTTTTCCTATACCTTAACTATCTTAAAGTTTACTAAACTTTCTTCTGTTAGGAAAAATTTTATTAGGATAACGTTGTCGATATAAATGTACACTATTTTTTCTACGTTCATAAACCTGTAGTATATCAACGAATTAATCAGCAATTGCAACCCGATATATGATAGATAGCAGTGTGCAAAATTCTTTTTCCAGCGGTTTCTATTTGATAATATGATTTAGAAAGCGAGCACCGTAAACAAACTAGTCAAAACAAGTCAAAAGCTGAAAGTTTTCTAATTTTTTCTCAAAAATTTCGTTAGTTTCATATGGTTGGGAAAAGGATAAAAAAATCTATCAAAACACGCAAAAAAATGTTTACAATTCTATTTAACAAATATCTATGACATCACTCATCTATAGTGTGACGAAGAAAATAACATCCCATTTAAAAATATGTATACTTTACAGGATGCACAAAAATGACTAACTAGGGCCTTTATAATCAAACAGACTGCATAGTAAATATTTATTTTTTAATTCTTCATTTCAGGTGTGTGGGATTTATATACAACTACAGGTAAGTAATTAAATATAAAACAGTTTGAATTTCCATTTTTATTAAAAATAACAATTACTACATAAATAAGTATTTAGTTTGGTTTACATTTACTTGGATTAAATAAGAAAAAGAGGCTACCATTTTTCAGTCTATTAGCATTGTACTCTATAGATTTATACATCAAAATTACCTATGCTAGTTCTTTTAAAGTAGTGTGAAGTCAATGATCCCAACTGGTTGTTCTGTAAATCGACAGTATAAAGCGTTGTATTCTCAAAAGCGTAAGGATCGATAAATTTGATCTTATTTCTAGCAAGAGACAACTGCACCCACCCGGTAGGGGTTGCTAAATTTTGGAAAACTCCCACGTCAATCTTCTCCAGAAAGTTAACGCTCAAGTCCAACTGAAACAAATCGACCATACCGTCGAAAGAATCTGGCTCTATAAACTTGATTCTGTTAGTGGAAAGATCAAGTTTCCTAAACTTGGTATTGTTGAAAATCCCTTTTTTTATATTTCCCAGTTTGTTGTTGGACAAGGACAACAACAGGATTCCGCGCTCTTCCAAGGGATGCAAGCCGTGAAAAGTACCAGGTTCGATTGTAGTTATGTTGTTACCAAAGAACATCATCTCATGAATTGAAACGTTGACGAAAATACCCTTTCTCAGTTTTTCCAAGGGATTGTCATAAATCTGTATGAAATATACAGAGATGTCTTTAAATGCTTCCAACTCAATTTCCTGAAGGTTCACTGTCATTAAAACCACTTCATCTAGGGAGGTGTTGTAGTAAGTGTGTTTCTTTAACACCTTCACATCTTCGGCTGCAGAAAATAACACAAGAACAAAACCGACCGAAGCGACCAATGTGTTTCTAGAAAACATATTCATAGTGTCTGACTCACATCACAACACTCAGTTCGAAGGAGTTAACGCGTCTGTATCTCGTTCGTGTTTAACGGCTACTGGTTTTAATTTATATCTGTTAACTTTTATAAAGAGGGCCCCGTCGGTTCATTGGATTATTTTCCAAGACGACGTGAGGTCAGATTAGGGCCAGTTCGTGACGTCACTTTATATGAATCTCTGGGAATACCGCAGTATAACTTCGTAATCCTTACATATAAGTTAGAGCGTTAAGTTTCATTAATTTAAATTACAAAACGTTACGTTTGATTGCAAAATTTGTATAGTTATTTCACAATATTTCTGTCAATACTTTTAATTAATTTAACATATTACAAAGATGTAATTTATCGAGACATTTACCCATACGTTTTTACATACAGGGTGTTAGTGATAAGTTTTGCCAAACTTTAATGGCGTATTCTACCGAAGAAAATAATCAACTTTCGCTCTACAAACATTTTTGATAGGACACTTCCCTTTGGTAGGGACTATTTTTTCATGGATAACTTATTCCAAAATACACTCCAGTCTTTAGATAAAATAAGAAAAAGGTTGACACAAACGTTTCAAGTGGAAAATTCAGAAACTACCCAGAGATAGACAAATACGAGATATTATCTGAAGTTACTTATTTGTATTTTTTTGTCTTTATTTTAAAAATTTAATAAAGAAACCCTTGTGCCAAAAGGTCAATCGAAGGTTGTTTTTATTATTTTTGTGAAAACAGTTTTGCCTAACAAAATATCTCGTACTGAAAACAGCAGACAAATAGACACAAGATTCACATCACTATACAGAGTGATTCACAACTTATCCAAAAAAATTTAGGAATATATGCGACATGATAAATGGAGTCAATATCGTAAAAAAATTTTTGTAAAATCCTTATAGTTTCCGAGAAAAAAATTATTGAAGTTATAGTACATGCAACCACTACATAGCTGGAGAACTGTAATCTCTAGCGTCATTCGCAATACGCGTGGAGAGCCACGTGGCCTCAGCGACTCCGAATACTGAAATACGATTTTGCAATCGTCGTTGCGATAGTGTTTACCTGTTATCTGTGGCGTTTACAATAGTTTTTTAGTAGTTAGTGTCAAAAATGGTTTGCGTTCTATTTAATTCTTTCCTTGTCCGTTTTTTATCACACCGCCATGCCGGTCGCATTGTGCGAGATCAGAATTTACAGTGGACCAGTTTCTAGTGCCGTGTAGAAGTGTTCGAAAATGAATTAAAAAATCATTTTCGAACTGTTCTTTTTGATTTTTTCTTTACAAAATTGTATTTGTAACAGGCCCTGGTACATCCAAATCACAACGTCCTGTAAATTATTCTAGTCCATAAATTGACATTTTGTCTTGTAAAAGAGAAAAGTGAAATGTATATCTATGTCAACATTAATAATAATAATAATANAAAAAAAACACACAGGTCAAAGTTAAATATAAAAAACATCAATACACTACAATACATATACAAATACAAAATCCTGGATGGAGAAAAAATGGAAAAAAATCGATAGAATGGAAAGATGGAGAAAAAAAGAAAACTAAAATAATACATTAATAAATTATTGTACAGCATTATTCAGTAAATATTCCTCTAAATTGTAGGGGCAGATAGCAACTAGATATTCTCTAACTTTTTTTTTAAATGTGTATATATTCTTTGAACTACGAATATCGATTGATAAGGAGTTGTATAGGCGACAACCATTAAAGTAAGCCCCTTTCTGATATAACGCCGAATGATGCCGTTCGGAACACAGAATATGCCTATTTCGCGTGCAATATAAATGGTTTAAGTTGTTTCTCGTAAATAAGTCTAAATGACGAAAAACAAAACATACCACCTCCAATATATAAACGCCGGTAACAGTAAGAATTTTAAGATTTTTGAAAGCTTCTCTGCAAGAATCTGTGTACCTTAAATTTGCGAGAATACGAACGGCATATTTCTGTATAACAAATACCCTCTTAATAGATCCACATAATCCCCAGTGAATAATGCCGTAACGTAAATGGGAATAAAAACTTGCATAATATAATGAGAGCAAAACATATTGGCTACATTGTTTGGAAAGGGATTTCAAGCCATAACAAGATGAAGTTAATTTTTGACACAGATAATTAATCTGAGGAGACCAATCGAGTTTGTCATCAAGATACATACCGAGGAATCTTGCTGATTGAGAAAATTGTACATAATTATTCGCTATTGTTATTCCGTCAACTAAGGATATATTACAAAGTTTTGATCTGAAAAGCATTATCTTGTTCTTTTCTACATTTAACATAAGTTTATTTTTCTCTAACCACAGTGCTAGATTCTTAAATATTAAATCAACAGCCACTTCAATATCCATAATATTGGTCGATTTGTAAAGAACATTAGCATCGTCTGCGTAAGTAACCAGCAAACTAGGACAATTTTTTATTGCTTTATGTAAATCATTGGCATATAAAAGAAATAATTGTGGACCAAGGATTGACCCTTGAGGAACACCCATCGTTATTAATGAACTCTCAGACCGGGCAACACGATTATTCGAATGGATAGAGAGAGACTGTTTGATATCGATGGTCAAGATGTGACTGAAACCAATTATGTACATTACCGCGGATACCACATCTAAATAATTTATCCAACAAAATTTGGTGATTAACACAATCGAAAGTTTTACTCAGATCATGGTACAACCCTCAGGCCAGTGACTTTTTATCGATGGAGTCAATTATTTCACTGATAAAAGAAAATAGCACCGTGTCGACACTTTTACTCTTACGAAAACCATGCTGCATTGCCATGCATTCACTTGTTTACTTCTACACGTTTTAAATATATTCAATACACCAATTTTAAAACATTCTTATTTTGAGTTCAATGAAAAAGTCATGCAATGTTTATGTAATTCAACACACCTAGTGTCAGAGTGACTGATTTTGATGAACGATGTTTTTAAATATCAATTGCGTCTAAAGCTGTGCAATCCATATTTCACTAAGAAGAATTACTGGTTGCATAAAAAATAAATGTATATTGTAGTAATATAAAATATTATGATTGATCGAAAACATTCGAAATAACCTCCCCATTTTAATGCAAAAAGCTCAATTATTGAAACTGTGCTGTTGTGTATCACTGTGGGCATAAAATATTGCAATTTAGTTCATTTCATATCTTCAACAAAAATAATAAATAGAAACAAAGTAAATCCAAAATCCCTTGTATTTTGTGTTTTCCATTGAGAATGAAAATTTTAATTTGAACTCTTGCCCACACTTACAAACAGTGCCTGATTTACAGTGGTGGGGGCCTGTAGGCTGAAAATTGGTGAGGGACTATTCTAGAAAAAAAAATATCCTTTTTGGCAGGCCCCCCTCCCAAAAAAAAATTTGAATTAAATAAAAGTAATTTTAACCCACTTTTCCTAGGGACACAAGATGTATAACTGGAAATGAAGAATTAAAAGCCACTTACCCTTGGGGTAATACGATGTAATTAGNTTGATTAACTTTTTTGTGTCCATAGTGTTCACACAAGTGGAATCTCACATTTTGGGCAAACATTGTGAACTCTCAAAATTCTTGTTTAAGCTTTTATCATTGACACAAATAGTATAGCTACTTATGTTGTTCGTTTTAATGGCAATCTGATTTTTTAATATTTCAAGCGTATCAAGGCAAATTTCAATTGTTTCAAGATTTGATGTATCACTGTGTATAGTCGGCCGACGTCGTAGGTTATTGCCACGCAAGCAATATATTTGGGATTAATTTGGTTGTGTACAAAGTCTGATGCCAAAAACGACACCACAGTGAGTTTCATAAATTTTTTTAGGCTGTTCCGATTTTAACTTGGACATTGGCCAGCCGATCAAAAATTTTGCTGTTTTGTGAAGAAGCTATGGTCACCAAAAGGACTGCCACAAATTAATATTTTATTCACTACGGACAGACCCTGAGAGACGTGTAATCAAATCAGCTGTAGAGTAAATAAGTCTATAAATATCATGTGTTTTTATTTTGTTTTGCTAAACTTTCGGATTTCAATGTTGTCTGTGTTGTTTTATTATTACATACATTGAAAATATCTTGGTTTCTGTCGCAACGCTAAACCAGTGCCTGATTTACAGTGGTGGGGGCCTGTAGGCTGAAAATTGGTGGGGGCCTATTCTAGAAAAAAAAAATCCTTTTTGGTAGCCCCCCCCACAAAAAATTTGAATTAAATAAAAGTAAATTTTAACCCACTTTCCCTAGGGACACAAGATGTATAACTAGAAATAAAGAATTAAAAGCCACTTACCCTTGGGGTAAGTTGTTTTAAATAGTAAATTGTGGGAGTCGTAATTGGCTTAAAAAAAATTATTACTGGTAAAATAAAAAAAAAACACTATTAACATAAACACGTTATTTTAAAACCAGTTTCCCAGAGGGACGCAAGGTTCAAAAAAGCTTTAATTTTGCTACCCACATGATAAATAAATTTAAAAAACTTAATAAAGAATAACGTGCAATCTTCATGCTACAATTAAGATATCATAGTATAATACTTTATTGATTATTGATACGATTAAATAACAACTTTTCTAGCTTTTATTGTAGCAAATTATTCTATAATGTCTGTAGTGTCTTGTTCATGATGGGAAGGTCTTTGTTTATAAATTTAATTTATAATTGTTTATTTTTTTTTTTTATATTTTATATTTAATTATTACCAATCTTAATTAGTATTAAGCTTATTTTTGTTACTTCGTAAATCTAAATTATATTCATAAAAATACCACGTGTTAGAGAAAGAAAAAAAAACGACAAGTGGCAGAAAAGCAAAGACACGTATCCCTAAGTGCAAAAGAGCGCTCTCAAATTAAAGATTTCGCTAAAACCGCATAAACACCCAGTACCTGTGAAAAACTCGGAAATCTTTAAAGAAAACCTGCTGAATAATATGAAATTTACAACAGTCTTAAAAAAATCTTAAAAAAAATTAGTTTTCATAAAAAATTTTTTGTTAATTTGGTGGGCTCCCCTAGTTGATGGGGGCCTGTAGGCTGCAGCCTACACCAGCCTATATCAGACACTGACCGTCGTTCTTGGGGCGAAAATTCGAAATATTTGGAATTATTCAATTTTCGTGGCTGAAAACATACATAGGTATTGTATTCTCGAAACCAAGTGAGTTGCACTAAACCAAATTTGGAGAGGACATAGCTAACACAATGCGAAACATCGCCTTAATGTTAAAAATGTTGTCACCATCGTTCTTGGGGGTGAAATCTCGAAATATTTGTAATTATTCAATTATCGTGGCTGAAAACATACATAGGTATTGTATTCTCGAAACCGAGAGAGTTGCACTAAACCAAATTTGGAGAGGACATAGCTAATACAATGCGAAACATCGCCTTAATGTTAGAAATGTTGTCACCGTCTTACAAATATCATAATACTAGACATTTTGTGACACTCAGAAAATACATTTAAACAAATGTATCTTAAATTTTGGTTAAATAATATCTTTTGCTATAAGTAAATTAATTAGAGAAAACGGATGTAATTGTGTATCATTCGCATATAAATGTCAACTAGTCAAACTAAAAGTATAAATACTAAATGGAAGGGGATCAAGGATTGTTCCCTTTGGAACACCGTACTGTATATGGTCCTTACTTAATTGACTATCATCAATGTCAACATACTGCGTTTATATTTACGAAAAAAAGAGATAACATCATTTCATGATTAGAGTGTCAAATAATTTATTAATAAACATAAACACTCTGACGATGTTACATGATAAGGGGCTCAAGACAGATGCATTTATATTTGTTTTATTATTAAGTAGCTAATTATTGTCGAGTATTTTTAAAATAATGACGACAGACATAAAACCTTTGACTTCGTCGTGGACAGGAACACTAATAAAACAGCATTATATTTTTGGTAAATAAACTAATATTTTAGAAGTTTCAGTTTACCTGCTGTTATATTAAGGCAAACAGTTTTTGATATAACGCTAACAATAAAGTGACACCAACAACAAATTTGCCAGAACCTGAAACCAAATTCGACCCACTAAACTGGCAGAACCCGCACTGGACTTGCTCCAAAATAAACACCAACGTATCTTGGAAGTATGCAATTGATATCCTTCGAAGTTCTGCACTGAAGACGTCGTTCAAGACTACGGTGGGTATAGAATTGACGACGTTTGGTATCAATTTGTCCGTACGTCTGCCGTTTGCTGCTAGAAATTCGTCACCCTGGTCGCTACTGAGGCATTCTTGAATTACTGTCCATGAGATGTTGGTAGATGTGGCACACTAAAATTGAAAGAAAATTTGTCCTTGATCTAAGATAATTTAAATCTGCTTGTTTGTTTCAAAAACAGCTTTTATTTCAGTATATACTATTCACATCTATCTACAGTGTGACCCATTTTTTTATTTATTGTTCGATTTTAACCGGATTTTTTTTTAATGTAAAGCTTGGTGAAGTGTACTTTGTGAAGAAATGTGTTCGTAAGTAATGTCCATATTAGGGATTTTTTGTGAAAAAATATATTTAAGCCGCTTGATTCACGACCCCCAAAACGGGCCAATACCAAATTTTATCAAAAAATTTTAAATATAACGATTGTGCAGCCAAATAAAAAATTCACAAGTCTTTACTTATTGTCATTAATTTATTGTTGATTTCAAGTTGTCCATGAAGCAAAACATAAACCATAAAATTTTTTTAAGTAAACTCTAGTAATGTGGTATTATAATAATTATTAATAATTTTAGTTTTGACAAAATAAAATAATGAAACTGAAACCAACAAAATTTAAATAATTATATTCTTATCACTTTTATCAATCCAACTATTTATTTCATATCTATCTTACCTATGTTCGTAATTGCTTTTTGTTATTTTTTGTTTGTAAATTAGGGGTAATTTCTGCACAGGCTTGCTAGCACGTAGTATGTGTACAATTTGTGTCATGGATTTATAAACTTTTTGTTTCAATAAACCCCAAAGAAAAAAATCTAATGGCAATTTTCATTCATAAGTGATATATCACAACTCAGATGTCATTTTTCTTGTTTGTATATCAAGATACCGGCAAGCGGCATACTGATTTGTGTTCATCCTAGTTCTTGTTCATAATTAGAATAAACAAACGTCTTATTGGAAGAAATAGTAGTAGGTAAGTATGTTTACAAGAATTACTGTACATTTGAAAATTTATATTTAAACTTTCGTTGTGGTTTTATTCACTAAGTAATTTTGTTGAATTTAGTAAAGAAAAACTATATATATTTCGTTTAGTTTAACGTGTAACAGAATTACACTAACTTTTAACAGAAAAATTAACAATTCCTATTTGTTTTGCTATGCACTATATATTATTTAAACCATATACACTTAAAAATCGATATAAATGTAACCTTACAGCTTCGTTGTTGGCGTCCAAAGATGCGTCCGAGGAATTCATCGAACATATTATAAAATTTGTACTTTGACTAACAGGGTACAACCCTACGGCACAGGAATGTACTTTATTCCCATAGCATTCAAGTTCACCATGCTGACAGCTGAATTCCCAAGAACCTGTTTCATTGCTTGCCTAAAAATTAATTATAAATTTAGGGTTATAGAAAAACGATAGCAAGTAACTTGTGGAAACATAAACTACATTTATATCAAGTTATTTTAGAAAAGTTAGCATAAATTACCTTCATCATCAAGTAGATTTTATCCGGGCATTTAGTAAAAATTTAAGTATTTCAAAGATTAATCATGACCCTTTATATACTTTTATTAAAACAACAGGGTTCAGGTGAAATAGGCCTCAGAGTATTTTTTTAAAGTTACAATAAAGCTATAAGTGGCAAGAATTTGTCATTAGACTACTTACAACAAGAGTCCACTCTTTTTTATTTTCGACCGAACGAATCTAAACACCATTTCTAAATAAAGTAAAAATAATATTTTCCCAAATACTCTATTTCCACAGCTATCCTAATTTCAAAATGTCTCTATGTATCTTCACGTTTGCATATATTTATTAGGTATATCAATTCCAATCAAAAAACTAACATGAAAGAAAACAGTCAAAAATACTTATACGTAATATGTTTTTGTATTGCTAATAATTGTTATTAATTTTTTATATTTGTAGGATCGAGTATTTTTTATATACGGGCACACCAGTTTGTTAATTTTCAAGATAACCATAAACGTTTTCATAAGAAGCAGAGTTCATATTGTTACAAAATATATGTTATTAATTATTTAATAAAAAGTTGTCAATAATTGCAAGTCAACATGTACTATCAACTTATGGTGTTATACATTTTAATTGCACTGGTGCAATAAAGATATACTCTTTGCAATCAAATATCATTTATTGCACAACCATTGAAAATGAACAATAACCATAGTTATCATAAAATATTGTTGATATAGCATAAGTATAATCCCGATTATTGATTTATTACTTATTAAATAATTAGACTGACGTAAAACAATGACAACATTAACAATTTAAGAATAATTAATAATTTCGACTTTTCGACGTTTCTGGGGCCTATAACTATCAGGAATTCGAGATCAACTCATCAGGAAAACTCAATCAAGAAATCTGAACGACAACATAGCAACCATCCTAAAATTGTCCAACTTAATGTATCAACATTTAACATTAACGATTATCGCTTAATAATGTAATGCCTTCATAAATGTTTACAACCAACATTGCGCGACTGGTACTAGTAACGAAATATTCCTTAATCTTGACATCACCAACATTGATGATTCGTTTACAATGAACATTAACAAACCGTTACTCCTACGCTCGATTGGTTGAATAGAACTCGTGAAAAATTATACCAATCACGGGCGGTGAAACAGAACGTTGTGTTTTAAAGTACCTAATCTTATTGTTTTAATAATTTTCAATTTTAGCGAAATTTAATTGCTAACATGAAGAAAATAAAATTACTGTCCTAAACAAAATACGTTACTATAAACATAATCACACTCCGTAGAATGCTTTTAGTAAACTATTAACACATTAACATAAATCACGATTATTGAGTATCTTTACAAATTTGCAGGACAAAACAGGAAAGGTACATTTTCTGATGTTTACATGTTCTCCGTGATCTATAATACGAAAAATTAAAGGAAGTTGCTCTAGTTTAGCGTTATGCTTCGTCACTTCTCGGATGGATTGTCTTGTTCTATGATTGACTTGCTAAATGTGCGATTTCTTATCTTTAAATGCGAATTAACGGAACCAGCAGTCGCCAACGAATGTGAAAAACTCACCGTAGCTTTGCCGTAAGGTATTAAGTCGACTTCCATGTTGTCTGTAAGATTCTGGTAGGCTGGGTTAAACTGGTCGACTAGAAATCTTACGCTGTATGGACATAGCGTTTCGTAATAGACAGAAATTTTGATCTTTTGCGCCTAAAAATCGTCCAAATTATATACTAATTAAACCATTAATTATAAGAACAAATGCAGGATGTAGAAATACAATAATATCTACGTGTACTTTTACATGTTTTCCATATAATTAGATATAATTAATATGAAAATATGAAAAAAATATCAATTGCATTTGTATCTTATAATTCTTCAATTTAAAATCATTTTATATGGGAAAAATATTCAATACCAACATACCAAACCTCCATATCCGCACAAAATTGCTAAAACCATCACTTTCTTCCACATGTTTCTTCCTCCACTGTGTCACTCGGCCAAATGAGAATTGATAATTAATTGGAAACAGTAAAATTTATTGCAGTTTATGAAACAGATTAAAATTGATCAAGACGAATCGTGGATACGAAGTATTAATGAATAATAAAATTGTAGGTGGGGAAATATACGAGGGAAAGCAATAAGTGCAAAAAATACTGAATCACAATCAACTCAGTTTTACATCTGTCAGCTCTATTACTAGATTATTTTACTGTAATTAGTCATTAAGGGCTCGTGATTTGTCGCAGTGGCTGTGCAAGTTGCTCCCAATTAGTTTATTACTTTTAGAGTTATAAACTCATGGTTTTGTTTTAATTTTTCATGAAATAATAAGCATGCCTCTTTCATATCAAATGAAAAATGAAATGTATGCTCAACAAAAATGGCCTTTAAACAATATTAAAAATGTTGTGGGTACATATGTGTCCTGCCATAAGCCATAAGTAGAAATTGGTTAATACTAACTTAGTATCCGCTTTGAATAGGTTCCAGAAAGGTTACGCTACTGTCAAAAAAATGTTTTGCACAAAACTTGCTTCAAATGTACACATGATTTTCTACTATTTTTCGTCCATTGTTTTAATGCAAAATTCAACTTTTTCATTCACAGTTTTTGTAGCTTTATAGAAAATCATCAAATTAGCAAAAAATTAAGAATGCTTTTTTTTATTTAGGGCTTAGTTTCAATGTTACAGGAAAAATATGTCGAAAAGCGGGTTATTTTTCGTTTTCTTTTTTGCATGTTTGTTGTTCCCCTCAATTTAGCAAAGGTATTTTTGGAATAGGCAAACTCGAATTCTTGGACTACAAGTACTAACCGCGATCGGCGTTGTTCGATTTTTCATATCAACGACATGTATACCAATCCAAGTCGCTATTCCGTACTCGCCCTTAACATAATTATTTATATCAAAAGTAAAGCGAAGAAGTATTTTATTTACTTTATACTGCGACTTTGAATAAAGTAAATGCATATAATAAAATTTATTTATAATTAACGTTATCATTGTTATTAAAACGAGACACACTAAATCCTAATTCGAAATATTGATAACAATCAATTAAATTTGTTATTGCACTGATTTCCTGTTTTATAGCTTTATTACCTTTTCGCACTTTATGTGCGCGATAACATAAATAAGCTTAATCTAAAGTAACAAATTGTTATGTTTTACTGTTTTGTCAATATTATAGCACAGGCGTCAGTATACAGTCCTTTAAAAATTATTAAAGGTAAAATTTATCATTAATGGTAAACTATGAGCACTGTTTAAATTTTGTAAAAATAGTTCGTTTTTATTAACATTTTACACAGCTGTTTTAGACAAGAAAAACATCATGTGTGCTCCACAATATTGACAGCCACAAAACAATTTCAATTGTTTAGGTAAAAACAAACAAAATTTTTTTTCTATTAATTATACAGGGTGCTTTGGAGAGATTCGGATATAAGGTCAGGTATAAGATTATGTGGAAGCACTTCTGAAAATGAATATAGTGTTATGATATTTTGATTTGCAACGATAATAAAATTTTTGAGATATATTTCATATAAAATAAATAGAGAAAGCCGATACAACAGGGATGTGGAATACTGAGAATATGAAATTGAATGATAAAATTTAGATATAGAATAAGTTTATAGCATAAGACAAAATCGTTAAATGTAATAAATCAATGTGTCAAAATAATGCAAAAAATTTAATTTATGAACAAAATAGATTGAAAAATGCACCAATATATCATAAAAAAGTTAGAATGTACATTAAGTACACTTTTATAAAGTCATATGTTATATTGGAAAATCTGAAAAATGTTAGAAATTTTGACAAGGTGATCGATGGAAAAAGAAGGAATTTTTAAATAAGCGAATATTGTACCTATTAAGTAAAAAACACAAATAAATAATAAAAATAATAATTAATATTTTTCAACAATAATCAGAGGCAATTGTTGAAATAAAATAATTCTATTACTAACTGACAAGTTTGAAAGATAAATTCATTGCCTACTAGTGACTTTTCGATTATTTTCTAATAAACACTGTTAAAATTTTGTTTCAGTTAGTACAGTTTTTCTTGAAAATCATAAAGTTTTTTTAAAATTTAACAAGAGTAAAAAAATTTTTAAAATTAAATTCGGCTGTGAATTAATATTATTATTTTTCAATTTGGTCAATGAAAAAAAAGTTCGGTACAATTTTAGGGGTGAGTCATCCCCAATGAACATCTTGTACTGCTTCAATTAACTTTAAATCATAGTCAAAGAAGACCAGTAATGAACCTAAATCATGTACTAAATTTGGTTCTTGTGAATATTGAATGAATGAATGACATAAAAAAATCGTTTGTCTAGCATATGTAATTCTTATCTTGTACATGTTAGTTAGCTTATTCGTTTTATTTGTCTGTTATTGTTTATCCTTAAGTTCTTTGTCTGGATTTTATATTTTGATTGCTTTACGTTATGTAGTATTTATATTTTTGTATTTAATGTTAGTTTGTCTTTTTCTTTTAAAATTTAGTTAAGGTTTTCTGTTTTACCTTATCCTGTAATTGGGGACTTTGTCCCGTTGGATACTGTAATTTCTAAATAAATATTTTGGACGCCCCTACATGCACGTGCCCTATGTCGGTTCTTATGCGAGACACCCTGTATGTTTAAGGAAACTTTTTTCCTATTTTATGTTCTATCACTAGAACGACGTTTTCAGATATTACTCTCTTCTAAAAACCATATAATATTGAGAAAGGAATAATAATAGAAACAGCTTTTAATCAATGACAGTTTCTATATAGGGTCAATTGGTCAATGATAGTTTACATAAATATACGATAATAAATAAAAATATTAACAGAAATTGCCAAAAATTAATATAAAAAAACACATGATTAACTCTGACATTTTGTTATTCTGTTTTAAAAAATTATATATTTGTTTTAAGAAAATCTTATCACATGATGTCAAACAATGTTGCTCGATACCAGAAATGTAGGTACCTATGGAGGAGAGAGGAGATATCTAACCCCACAAGCAAGATTCTGCTGATATTATGGGAAAAAAGTACTGCATACGCTATATGCCCATTGAATTATATCACGCTATTGTCCACAATAAAAACTAAAAATGATATGTCCAAATATAATTGACAAAGACAGCAGCTTCAAAGAGACGTGTTTGTTTCCACATTTTACTTGGGATTATTCATCAGGAAGCTTCCCTTCTCGTTAAATTACATTAATAATACAATTAATTACATTAAATGAAAAAAACATATAAACATCAAATATTCAGAAAAAAATATGACATTTTTGATGTTTATATTTTTTTTCTGCAAAAGCGAAATAACTAGACAATTGAAGGTGTTCTTATTTCACTTTTTACCACTTTCTGTTAGGCAACTCAACATGGATGCATTTTAAATCAGAATTTAAAAGGCATTTCCTAAAGAAATGTTTTTATAAATGAAATAATTTTTGGACACTCCATTTAGTCATTTTGGCTAACAGGTTTTTAGATTTTATATTTAAAAAAATTTTAACTTAAATCTTGCGTACCTTTTTATTATTTTTCTTAGTTATCAATTGACATACCGTCAAATTCGGCAGCTACTATCGTGTCATTTACGGAAAACGTTTTAAAAAGTAACAATCAGGAGTAACAAATCAAAATTGTTCAAACTTTACAGTAACTTACAATTTTAAATTGAAAGAGTTAGCAGCTAATATACCATTTCAAGACTTTATCGTGATAAAAAGAATTGGAAACGATTTGTAACAGGTCTGCTAATTTAGAACAAAACCAATACTTGCGAGAAACGTCTTTTGTTAACAATTAAAAATTGAAATTGCGGTATTATTCAAGTCATTGTTACAACACAAAAACTATTTTTAAAATCGGTAATTTCCTTTTTATTAACATTCTGCGCTACTATTTTAGACAAGAAAAATACCTACGCTAGTCCTTTTAAAGTAATTGTGGCAAAGTAAGTGCACTCCCAACTGATTATCCCGTAGATCCAGATCATGAAGCGTGGTGTTTTCAAAGGCATAGACATCAACAAATTCTATCACATTCCCGGCTAAAGACAAGTCCACCCATGATGCGGGAGTTGCTAAATTTTGGAAAATTCCCACCTCAACGCTCTCTAGAAGATTATCCTCCAAGTTCAACTCAACTAAGTTTACCATCCCGTCGAAAGAACCTGACTCGATGTATTTGATATCATTAGCGACCAGAAAAAGTTGCCTAAACTTTGTATTGGTGAAAATCCCATTTTGTATAACTCCCAGTTTGTTAAATGACAAAGACAACATTCGAATTCCGCCCTTTTCCAAAGGACGCAAGTCCTGGAAGGTACCAGGTTCGATCGTTTTTATGTCGTTACCGAACAGTAACATCTCATGCGTTGAAACGTTGACGAAAACACCGTTCCTTAATCTCTCCAAAGGATTTTCGGAAATCTGTAATAAATACACTGACAAGTCTTTGAATGCTTCCAACTCGATATCCCCAAGGTTCACCTCGTACAAAACTATTTCTTGTATGGTGTTGTTGTAGTATGAGTGTTTTTTTAACACCTTCACATCTTCGGCTACAAAAAATATGACGAGAACAAAACCAATTGAGGCGACGATTATGTCACTGAAGAACATATTTTTTGCGTCTTCGATCACGTAGTGTAATGATACGGACTGGTTGTGCGCTAGCTAAAGTCAACTTTTATAAAGATAGCTACGTTGGTTGACGGATGTGTTTTCAAAAATATCTAAGGTCAGTTAGCGACCGGTATGACATCACTTGATAAGGATAAGGTTATGTGGTGGCCGTACCACCACATAACTTACTCTTAGTTACGGAGACCGGCATACATTTTTTATTTCTCGATGATTTACATTATCGCTTTGTTAATTAGATAATACGTATGCTACACAATTTTGCAAAACACTAGGCAATTTCAAATGTTTATGTAAAAAAATATACCCAGTGATATTCATTTATTACTAAATTTTTCATTTAAATAATTTCTCACTGCATATGAAAATATTGCAGGTGCGCCATCTAATTGCATCCTCATTTTTCTCAGTATATTTAAAGAGACGTCATCAAGAAGAACCCAAACCAATTCAATAAAGACCTCGATAAAACCAAGTTATTGCTGTTTAAAGTTGAGAGAAGTATTCAGCAGTTTTTTGAACACCCTGTATAATACTAAGTGACGACAAATATAACAATTTATAACTTCAATGATCTAAAATAGACCCTCCAAAGCTTCTTCCTTAAAATTAATTTTTTATTGTTAATATTAAGTTTCTACGCTATGAGTGCATTTTCACTAAAATTGAAATATCTCACAAACTGTAAGTCCTAGGTATGCAGAACCTTTAATAAAGTTCACCTATTTTTTTATGATGCTTTCAAAAAAGCAGTAAAATACAGGGTGTTCCATTTAAAAATACATAACTTTGATATGGTACGCCTTTCCTGGACATCCTGTATATTTCAAATATTTTTAAAATGTAGCCGAAATCAACCTACACATACCCACCTAAACAGGTTTCTGTAACATTTTGCCGTTTGGTTCCTAGCGACCGAGGCGTTACTGGTGGCTCATATTATTACATTTTTTAGCCTTGTATGACCTGTTGATCTTGACTTCGAAACTAGTCATCATATGTAATTAATTTTACAATAAGAGAGTGAGAGTTTGAAGACTTTTCATATGCCCTTTGGTACAATACTTTAGGCTTTTTGAATATGCTCAATAAACTATTATCAGCAATTCCAGCTATAAGACTACATATGTTTAAGGCAACTTTTTTCTAATTTTGGGTTCTATCACCAGCTATTAGGCTTGTCCAATTTGGTACACTTATTTCAATAAACGATGTTCTCAGATATTAGTCTATCTAAAACAACATCTAATCCGTGACAGTATCTACATAGGATCATTGGTCAATGACCTCCCACAGAATGTATTACGCCTCTTTAATATTAGCTTTATTGTAACAAATATGTATGTTTAGTTGCATAATAATTTAAACATAAAAGGACTAAGGTGTGCTCTGAATCGTGAAAAGTGTCACTTTTTGAGAGGGTGGACAGGCGTCGCAAGAGGCAGTCTTATTTGACCCACAACTAAATAGTAAGAGTATTTAAAAAGGAAAATCCCAAGGAAAAGTGTAATGAAAGTGCTACGAGAGTGGTGAACTGGAGTTTGCTCACAATACACTATGCTACTGACTGCCATAAACACACTTGCCATACACTCGACCAAGCAAAGCGTCTAACTTACCCACACACGCAGAAATAACAATGAAACACACGGCCAACGTCCCTCAGCAAAAAACCTGGGCAGGCTGACAGGGTAGGCATTAGGGTGCCGCTAGATACGTATCGAATAAATTGATCGATGCAATGCTACAGATCAGAGGCAGACATGTACGTGTTATTGTATAATACGCATGGGATTACAATTAAAATGTAAATCGGTTAATG
Source organism: Anoplophora glabripennis (assembly GCF_000390285.2). Classification (NCBI taxonomy): domain Eukaryota; kingdom Metazoa; phylum Arthropoda; class Insecta; order Coleoptera; family Cerambycidae; genus Anoplophora; species Anoplophora glabripennis. Next base: position 258 of record NW_019416620.1, on the reverse strand, counting down.
TTTCGCCATTAATGTTGAACGGTCCTTTTCGTTTTTTGAAATGGGTATTTACCAATAGCCGGGGTCAGCTAGCCGTGGAACACTTAGGACAACTGTTAATTATTTTCAAGAATCGCTTTTCCTATGAGTAAGAAATTATTATTTTGTTAACTTTAGCAGGTACTTATTATTACGTACTATACCTGTTTTGTGTAGAAAAACAGACACTGCACTTTTTTGTTTCATACTATTATGCAAATACTTACACATATATTCTTA